>NW_006408902.1:663544-673288 GCF_000296735.1 Chrysochloris asiatica
TATTCTATCACATACAGTGTTGTACCTCATGACTGATCTGGATATGTTCTTTTTGACGATGACTGCAACACCATTCCTTTTCAATTTGTCATTCCCTGCATAGTAAACCATGTGGTTTTCAGATTCAAAATGGCCAATACCAGTCCATTTCAGCTCAGAGTTTCTAGTGACATTCGTTTTGGTCTTTTCTTTCTTTCCTGTCTTTTTCATGACCTTTTGCTTTATTCATTAACGATGCTCTTGATGTTCACAATTCTTCTGGTCTTTGGTCATCCATGTCTAATGCATCAAATCTCTTGAGATAGCCTCTAAATTCAGGTGGACTATAATCAAGATCGTATTTTGGCTCTTGCTGATTTACTTGATTTTCTTCACCTTCAGCTTGAGTGTGCATGTGAGCAAGTAATGGTCTGCTCCACAGCCTGATCCTGGCTCATGTATAGTGACAGACAGTTCATGCTGTTAACAAAGGTATTTGCAATTAATAAGTCATTGTTCTTGCAAAATTCTATCACAAGATCTCCAGTATCATTTCTATCACCAACGCCATACTTTCCATCTACTGATCCTTCCTCCTTGTTGCCAACTTTTGCATTCTTGTCACCAGTAATTATCAATGCATCTTGATTGCATGTTTGGTCCATTGCAGACTGAAGAATTCAATTTCATCATCGTTGACTTCAGTGGTTGTTGGGTAAATTTGAATAACAGTGTTATTAAGTGGTCTTCCTTGTAGGCATATGGATAGTATCCTATTACTGACAGCACTGTACTTTAAGATAGATCTTGAAATGCTCTTTTTGATGATGAATAGGGCGCTATCCCTCTTCAGTTTTCTCGGGTGCTCTGGCTCTTGGTTCTGTTTCTCTGCTACTCCTCTGGTGTTGGTTTTCTATCCCTGTCTCATCAAGGTTTAATGGTTCTTTGGTGCGGGGGACGCACTCCACGACTGGCTCCCTTCTTTAATGGTGAGGTTCTACATCCTGCTTCTGAGATGGCTCATTTTATACCCATGTTAGAGTGCTAAGCTTTACCTATTAACTCTGATAGCAATGAGTCACAATTGAACCATGTAACCCTAACAGCATCTTCCCCACCTTCCCTTACCCATGCATCAGGAAAAAGTTGTTTGATGGGAGTTATAGAAACTATGGCTAGAAGAAACATATGATGTAGTTCTGTGCACCTATATGTGGTCACAGTTTTTAATCGATGTAACTGAAGTTTTGTATATACTAAATCTATGTTATGTGTTTGTAGTAAGAAAAGCTTTGCAGTAATCCTGTCTCCTGAGAAGAAAGCTAGTGGATGGCAAGTTAATGCCCGGACACGATCTTCTGATGACAGAAGATTCTTCTGTTTTCTACCTGACGATTTCTACCAATTTGTGAACATGTTGCACTGAGAAGCTTGGAGCACTGTCCAGGCAGAGTCTGAAGAACCTGGCCATCTGAAACATGCACGAAGAGAACTGCAGACAGCCATTTGCCCAGGACAGAGGGGAGGAAAACATCCGAGAACAGAGCAACATCAAGTGGAAGGAATCTTAAAAGTCAGGGGGACTACACCCCCAGAGCTGGCTGAGTCCTCAGACTACCCACACCCGAGGCCCCAATAGATGGCAGTAGGCATTGGGGTCTTCAGACCTCTCAAAGTGGCAGCCAAGTCTCTGGACTACCCTAGAAACACCTTGTGGAATCATATTTTCTAGACTTTTGTTTGCATCAGAATCACCCAGAAGGCTTGTTAGGTGAGGAGTGGGACTGACAAATTTACATTTCTAAATTGCCAAGTGGATGCTAACGGTGCTGTTACATGACCACAGTGAGAACAACTAATTGGAAATATCTGTGCACAGCATCGTTTGGACTGATAATCTTGTTAGTGCACAGGATTCTGGCTTCATTAAAACATTCCTTGATATTGATACACCCACAGTAACAAAGCCAGCGTCAACATGAATAGCTCCAATGACAAGGAGCTTATTATTACATACAGTGGTACACGGACATCTTTAACTGTCTTACTTTTCCGAAGTTCTTCATTGTTGTGGTGTGCCCTCAAGTCGGTTCTAAGAGCAGCTGTTGGGTTTGAACTGCCAACCTTGCGGTCACCACAGTGCCAGCCACATCTGCACTCACTCAATGTCCGAGGCTTGGCCTATTTCTTCCCATAAGCAATTAAGGTTCACTTCCTGACTAGGGAGGTATATGATTTTCCTAAGGAAAAAGGTGAGACAGCAGCTGGCTGGTTTGAAACAATTCTTTATTTGGAATGATTTCTTTTTAAGGCTTTGGGTAAATGATTCCATTTTTAAAACCAATGTATCAACTTGGTGTCATATGTTGATGATTTCAGCAGGCTTTCTGCTAAACACTTCATCCAACATACACAATTCAGCCAGACAGAGACTAGCTTTCCAGATGTCAACATTTCACATATAAGACCGAGCAGTTTCTTGTCATAAAGCAACGGAAGACAGCAGTACGGTGGATTGTAAGCATCAGGGTGTGATTTCAACAATCATGATAAAACAACTATAGACCACTGGGCAATGTCCAGGACACCCCTGAACTCTGGCTTCATATGTGATATCTGTACCCAGTACCTGTAGTAGAGAGCCCAGGATCCGGAGACCCAGGTACCATCCACCTGACTTCGACAAGTACCAACTTCGGCTTTAGTGTCTCATATAGACAACTGCCCCTCCTACTTCACCAAACTATTTTAAAGTGAATTCCAGGCATCAAACATCATTTCATCTATATATCTATATGTATTTCTAAAAGCTAAGGGTTTAATTCTTGTGTCCCCCATTCCCCGCCACGTTCATTTGAAAGAGGTTTAGTGTTTCACAGTTCTGGAGATTAGAAACAGGGCTTCAAACTGGTCTCATGCAACCAAAAGCTATATTTTAGCCTAGGGATGTGTTAGAATCCCTTGGGGAGCTTGTTAAAATGCAGATTCTAATTCATAATATCTGAGGTAGAAATGCAAATTCTCAGCAGGGGGTTCTAAGCCGTGGCTATTGGTTAGTGCTGTTGAGTGGGTTCCAATTCATCGTGACCCCTGTATATAGGGTTTCCGAGGAGCAGCTGGTGGGTTTGAACTGATGGAACTTAGGGTTTGCAGTTCAGTGCTAATCCTACAGCGCCATGCTATAAGTCAGAAATTAAGATGTCAGCAGGGCCCTGCTCCCTCAGAAATTTCTAAAGAAGAATTCACCTTGCTTCTCCCGATTTCAGTGGCTCCCAACAACCCCTGGCTATCTTGGTTTATAGATGCATCTTTCCATCCTCTGCCTGTGTCTTCACATGGCGCGCAGCCCTGTGTGTCTCCAAATGGTCTTACTTTAAGGTTACTAGTCACTGGATTGCTAACCACAAGGCCAGCAGTTCAAAACCACCAGCTACTCCTTGGAAACCTTATACAGGGTAGCTATGAGTTGTAACCAACTTACTGGCACTTAACAACAACAAAGTTATTGAATTTAGGGCTCATTTTGTTTGATCTCATTTCCTAACATATTTCTGCAAAGACCCTCTTTTCCAAGTGGTCATGAATTTTGAGGAGACTCTATCCAACCTAGCCATGATCCATAGTGTATTGTGTTGGCTTGCATGTTGCTATAATACTGAAAACGATGCATTTCAAATGCCAGCACAGTTACCCATGATCCAGATTAAGACAGACTAAAAGAGAAAGGCTTGGAGATCTATCTACTTCTAAAAATTAGACAATGAAAACCCTATGGACCACCCAGAATGGACTTGGCAATGTTTTATTCTTTTGTGCCTGAGCTTGCCATGAGTCGGAGCCAACTACAGCAACCAGTGGTGGTGGTGCGCCATACAGTCAGTTCCAACTCATGGTGACCCTGCATAGGGCTTCCGAGACTGTAAATCTTGTAAATCTTTTCGAGAGACGGAAGCCTCATCTTTCTCCTGTGGAGCAGCTGGTAGATTCTAACCGCGGACCTTGTGGTTTGCAGCCCAACTTGTAACCCACTATGCTACCAGGGCTCCTTACAGCTAAGAGTAGTTAACAACAGTATCATTCAACCCAGTACACACATTCTACAGCTGTATTATCAGACGTCAATGAGAGAGCTGGGCACAAGGTGTACCAGGTGTAAGGTTCCTCTGTACTCCGCATTGCTTCCCATCTGAAAAAGCAGCCTTGAGTTTAACCGTGAGAGTCATCTATTACCTTCTTAATTAGTGCGCTCCCTCAAGAGAATATCAGGGGTGCCGAGAAAGAAACCAGAGATAGCATCTAAAGAATGCATAGACTGAGTTAAGAAAAAGCAAATCTGAGAATAAGGGCTTCACATTTTCTACCAACCAGATCCCAAACTCAAACAGAGCCCCAGCCTTCACAAAAGGAACTGAAAAAATGAAACAAATAACTCCCCCCAAAACCATAATAAATGAGCAATTGAGAAATGTAGTTACTTAATAACGGCCAGCAAGCCCAGGCCAGGAAGTGTGCTGCTGCAAGCTGCCTTGAAACATGTGGTGGGTGTGCGGACCACTGACATACAAGGGTACCTCAGGACAGGGACCCTGATCCACATCTGAGTTCACCATCAGCTCCCCACTCTTCTCCCTCATGTGAGCCTGCACCTACTCTGAGGAGACAAGAATCAGCCAGACGGTGCCATCACCCACACCTTCCCCAGAGCGCCTTCCCATAGGATGCAGACCTGGGAAGAGCGTACCCACAGTTCAGACCCAAGCACCCAGACCCTCCTTTCCCACAACCCTGTCCTCTCAAGATGGCAACTCTGAGGGAGGAGACTTTCCAAGCGCTGATCTGCAGGATGTTGGGGGTCAAAGTCGTTCCTGACTTTAATTAGTTCTCCGAGGCCTCCACCCAATTCAGAGGGTTCACCAGGAGCAGCCCAGAGGGCTGGCAGCAAGCATGGCTCCACAGAGGTGGACCAGCAATGTCCTGGAGAAAGCCATACCTGTAACTGGGGGGAAATAAGTTCAGATTCTCCAACACTGATATGACTCAGCTTCCTGGGTGTTGTAAGCAAGGTAAAGA
The DNA here is from genome assembly GCF_000296735.1 of Chrysochloris asiatica. Lineage (NCBI taxonomy): Eukaryota > Metazoa > Chordata > Mammalia > Afrosoricida > Chrysochloridae > Chrysochloris > Chrysochloris asiatica. Next base: position 668,594 of record NW_006408902.1, read on the forward strand.
TAAGGTGAGGGAGGTGGAGTCACTTTGCCTTTGAACACCAATAAAACCTGTTAGACCACTGTTTCCAGTGTATGATGAACTGACTACAGACCAGAGGTTCACACACACAGGCCCCACCCCCAGTTCTGACCACTGGCTCTTTCCTTAACCCTTTCTTTCCTCCAATTCCCTAAATTATGGGTTCCTCTCACATTACAACCCAAATCAACTACTGCTGAGTCGGTTCCAACTCATAGTAACTGCACAGGACAGCGTAGAACTGCTCAGTAGAATTTCTGAGGCCGTAAATTTTTACGGAATTAGACTGCCTCATTTTCTCCCCACAGAGCAGCTGGTGGGTTCCAACTACTGACCTTTACGTTAGCAACCCAATGCTTAAAACTCTGCAACACCAGGGTTTCTTTGCCATTGCCCATATCGCCATTAACAAGTGCTTATCACGAAGTCTTTTCAAGGCTGGGCTTTCAGACCTTTCCTCTCTGTGATCTCTTGGAGAGTCCTAGTTACAACAACAATATATGGATAATTTGCATATGTACCCCACTTCTTCCCCCTCCCCTGAAGTTACAATACAACAGGTGCCTGCATCATGTGGATCCCGGATGCCTCAACCATGCCTGCCATATCCATGTTCATGACATGTGCCCACAGAGCAACCTTACCTCTTAGCCCCTCTTCTTCTGTTGCCTCCTTGCCCTAAGGCCTTCTGCTCCCACACTTCTCCTATTGCGTTGACATGACCCCCATTCCCGCCTTCCTTACACAGAGAAGGGTATCTACCACTTTCTCCACTGTCTGCCCAGTTGCCATCGAGTTGACTTCATTTCATGTATTAGAATAGAACTGTGCTCCATACCATTTTCCATAGCTGAATTTTTTTTTTTTTTTAATAGATTATTAGGCGTTTCTTCTGGGGTGCTCCTAGGTAAACTCGAACTACCAGCCTTTAGGGTTAATTCAGGGGTTTAAGGGCCAGGGTAGGAAAAAAGTTATGGCACTCAATGAGGTCCACAAGGCAGAGCCCGAGAATGGATTTTTTTGTCCTCTTCAACAACAAGGAAACTGAATCTTGAATATATATATATGTATATATTCACATATATACACAAAGGTAAGTATAAGAAGTATTTCTACAAAATTATGGTAACCTTTATTAAACAAAAATACCAAAATGTGGAGCAACTGTTTCTCAACCTATCCTCCATCTAGGTCTATAGACTCACAAGAAGGCAGTATTTCAATGTCTCTAACCCGTCCTCTGGTAGTGTAGTGGTTACGAAACGGGCTGCGAACTGCAAGGTCAGCAGTTGGAAACTACCAGCTGCACCGCGGGAGAAAGATGAGGCTTTCTGCTCACATAACGATTTATAGCCTCGGAAACCCTGTACAGGGTCACTATGAGTCAGAACCGACTCCACGGCACATCACAACAACAACCCTTCCATGAAGAATTCAAAGCTCTTTGATTTTTATAATGTCAGAACAGCAGTTTGGGCATCCTTCAAGGGACTCAAATCATGTTCTTTTTCATTGTTGATTGAGTTTTGGAAACAAAAACTAATCTAAAGGGACAAGATCAGGGCTGCAGGGTGGACAAGGTAAGGCTTCCCAGTGAAATTTCCATAGGACAGCCCTTGTTAGCCTTGGGGAATACACAGGTACACTGTGGTAATGGGGGAAAAATTCCTAAATGCAAATTTCTTAGTTCTTTTCTCATCAATACAATATTCATTTTTCTTAAATCTTCTTCATAATTAGTCCCAATGACCACCCTGTGTCTTTCAAGGAAATCTACAAAGATTAACCCTTTGGGATCCCCAAAAACTGTTGCCAAAACCTTGAGTTGATCTCTCTGCCTTGAATTTAACTAAAGGAGCTCTGGTAGCGTCATGGTTACGAATTGGGCTGCCAACCGCAGGAGAAAGATGAGGCTTTCTGCTCCTGTAAAGATCTGCAGCTTCAGAAACCCTGTACAGGGTCCCTGTGAGTCAGAACTGACTCCACAGCACATAACAACTGTATGAACTAGGCATTGCTCTCAGGATCATACTGGTAAATCCTAGAGTTCCTCCTGATTTTGATTAGGTCTATAAAATTGTCTTTATTAGCTTCAATCTTGCTTAAAAGATTAATGGAAAGATTAGCTCTTTGAGCAGCTAAACATCAATGCTTTTGACACCCGTCCTATTTTTTAATGCACCTTTATGAGACTAAGGAGTCCTGGTGTGGCACTGTGAGTTAATGCGCTGGACAGTTTGAATCGCAAGGTCAGCAGTTCAAGCTCACCAGCCACCCCTTGGGAACCCTATTCAGCGTCACTATGGGTCAGAATTAACTTGATGGCCCTTAACAACAACAAAAACAATGACAATAAGGAGTCCTGGTGTGGTGCTGTAGAATACTCACTGGACTACAGAGTCAGTTTGAACCACAAGGTTGGAGGTTCAATCCCAGCAGGCCACTCCAGAAACTCTATACAGGGTTGCTATGAGTCGGAACCAACTCAAGGGCATTTAACAACATGTGTACCACTGAGAGAACTTATTTGAAGACATCCACTGATCAGAAATATATTTAAGTCGATTTTGCTTGGAATAAGCTCATGCATGCATGAACTGAAATCTTAACAACACTATTGTTTTTACTATCCCCCTGCGTGTCATAGTGGCAGTTTTATACAACCTGCTTATCACTCCTTACTAGTGATCATGTTGTTAAGTGTTATCGAGTCAGTTCCTACTCAAAACAACTCTGCATGGGGTTTTCAAGTGATTATATTATTAATGATCATAGTTATCAGAAAAAACAATGGTGTCTCCCCTTTATAATCCAATAGACCGTGTCCCATAAATAAGTGGTATAGGGTGACACGAACAGACTCAAAAGCCATTGAGTTATTATTTTTTGTCTAAAGCAGAATCAAGACAAAAGTGTTCCAATTATAAACTCTGGAGAGGCCACCTGCAATGGCTTGTCTCTGACTTTCTTCTAGAATAATCACCTGACTCCTCCCGTGTGACTGTGGCAAGGGCATGTCCACAGGGCTCTGCCAATACCCTGTGTTGTTTCTGCCCCACACACTTTCTTTGTGGATTCCTGTTTGTCTTCCGGCTTCCTGATATGAACCATCAAACAATGGAAGTTTCATTTTTAATTCTGGCCATCTGGAAACCAGGAGCCTATTTGCATTTGAATCAGTTAACATTTACAAAAGGAAGGTAGGCTTCATGACTTTGTTCTCCACCCCCAGCTGTAGTCCTCAGCACCAATCTAGCTTCATCACGGTTTTGTAAGCTGTCACACTACATAACAGAAGGCTCTCCGAAAGAAGAAGTAACAGAGTCAACACTCAGGGGTCAAGGTACGACCACAGTGGGCCAGACTTCTTCCCTTACACTGTCTTAAAGGCCTCTGCTGGCCTGTAACCAGCTCTCGCAAGTATAACCAAGGTAACTAAGCCATACAAAGTCCATTACGGGATGCTTTCAAAACCTACTGTCATTGCAACTACCAACACCCCATCCACCCCGCTGAAGGCACCAGTGAGCTCTGTCCAAGGGTTTCTAATGAAAGTGCAAGCATGCCGATGCCAGCACTAGTCTAGGGCCTACTGCACTTAGGCAAACCCAGTTGTTGTCGTTGTTATAAAGTGCCTTCAAGTCGATTCCGACCCATAGTGACCCTGTATAGGGTTTCCAAAGAGCAGCTGGTGAGCTTGAACCAAACCCAATAGGGGTCAAACTTAAATTGTGCTGATAGGAAGCTATTCTGGAAGCTCTCAGAAGGGCATTTCCCACTTCCTGGTCTCATTCTCTTTTCTTCTGCCTCTCCTTAACTATGTTTAGTGGGGTTTTACCTTTTCTGCCTCATTTTTCTCTTTCCTGGTTTTATATTGGTTTTCTCATTGCTCTTATTGATTATTGTATCTTTTTTTCATGCTGCTGCCTTTTTTTTGTTTTGTTCTCCTTTATTATTTTCTTTTTCCTGCCCCTTTTTTTTTTTCTTTCTCTTTTGTGTGTGTGTGTATGTGTGTGCTCTCTTCGTGCCTCACTCAACAATAGACAGCAAGCCTGCCCACAATCATACCCTCTACGGTCATGAGTCAATACCACCCAAGCAACGACAGCAATCAAAACAAGCTAAAACTACAGTAAACTGAGTTGCACAAGAGGAAAAGAGAGCACTGTGTACAAACTTTCATTCGCTGACACACACACCAGGAAGCAGTCGGCAAGTGCCTAAGAATACTGCAACATACAATCAACAATTACCATGATCGCTGAGACAACAGATCATTTCAGTTCACATGAAGAAACCAGACACAGTGGATCAAACAAGCACCCAATATGCAAAGACAGAAAATGTTTGAGAGAGAGAGAGAGAGAAAAAAAAAAAGTACTGGAACTACCTGAGAAAGAATTCAAAAGAATGATATTTAGGTGCCTTTAATGGATTGAGAGAAATTTTTATAAAAGCAAGTAAAACCCGGAAAAAAACAAAACAAAACAAAAAACTTTAGAATAAACACTACAGAAAACCAAAATCAAAGGCAAAGAAAGACGCTGGAGAGTAGCTCAGGAAAAATGAAAAGGTAGCTACAAAGGGAACCATGCCAGGAAGAAGGCAATGGGAAGACATACACAAAACTTCAGAGGGGAAAAAACCTGCCAACCAAGAATCACAAACCCAGAAAAA
>NW_006408902.1:674038-676222 GCF_000296735.1 Chrysochloris asiatica
TTATTAACTGTTGTCAAATCAGTTCCAACTCACAGTGACCCTGTATAGGTTTTCTGAGGAGCAACTGTTAGTTTTCAACCACCCATCTTGTAGTTAGCAGTCCAGTGCTTATCCTACAATGCCACAACAGAACTCCAACCAATTTATACCTATCAATCATTACACTCAACGTAAACGGATTAAATGCACCCGTCAAGAGGCAGAAAGTAACATAATGGGTAAGAAAAGAGGATCGTTCAGTACACTGTTTATAAGAAATACACCTTACACAAATTTAGACTTAAAATAGACTAAAAACCAAAGGATGGGAAAAATATATAAAGCTAAAGGCAATAAAAAAATGAGGAGTGGCGATATTAATTTCTGATAAAATTGAGTTTTAGGCAAAAACCAGCATAAGAGACAAAATGACATTATATCATAATTTAAGGGTCAATAAAACAAGAAGAGGAAATATCTATGCTCCCGATGAAAGACCCTCAAAATATATAAATCAAACTCTAGTTGAAGAAATAAATAGAAAACTTTATAATAATAGTTGTTGTTGTGTTGTTGTTGTTTTTAAGTGCCATGGAGTTGGTTTGGACTTAAAGTGACCTTATATAGGATTTCCGAGGCTGTAATCTTTGCAGGCGCAGAACGCTCCATCTTTTTCCCGCGATAATAATGGTAGGAGATTTTAATACACCACTTTCGATGAAGGACAGAAGAACTAGATAGAAACTCAACAGACACACAGGAGAGAACTACACATGGACTTCTACAGAACACTCAACAAAATAACAGAAAAATATACATTCTTTTCCAAGGCTCGTGGAACATTCTCCAGAATAAACTATATGTTGGGACATATATAAACCTGGATACATTTTAAAACGTCAAAATACTTGACTAAGCATTTTCTCAGATCACAATGCTATAGAATTAGAAACAAACATTAGGAAGATCTAAGAAAAAAATTAATAAAACACAACTGAGCAACACCCTATTTAAAAGCCAATGGGTAATTGAACAAATAAGAATATTTCTTGAATCGAATGAGAATAAGAACACAGCACACCAAAACCTTTTGTAACAAAAGCAGTGTTCAGCGGGCAATATATAGAACAATCAAAATCAACACCTTAACCAAAAATCTCCAACAATTAGAAAGAGCAGCCAAGAAGTAATAAAGATTAGACCAGAAGTAAATGAAACAGGAAATAGAAAGACAATAGGAAGAATAAGACCAAACATTGGTTCTTTGAAAGCATTGAAAAATTGACAAATCAGCGGCTGATCTAAGAAAAGAAAAGGAGGATATGCAAACAACATGCAAAAGAAATGATGTGGTTGGCACTACAACAGAACCAATGGAAATATAAAGAATAGAACAGAATTGTATGAAGAATTGTACCCAAACAAATTTGAAAATCTGGAAGACATGTAAACAATTCTAGAAACACACTACCTACTTAAAGTAACACACATTAGATAGAAAACTTGAACAGACGTATAGCAAAAGCAGAAACTGATCACGTCAATCAAAAGTGTCTTTCCCCCCCCTCCACTCCCAAATTAAAAACAAAAACAGCTCTGGACCTGATGGTTTTACTGGTAAATGTTCATAATCGTGATACCAAGAAAAGACATCACTAAAAATGAAAATTATAGGCCAATATCCCTCATGAATGGAGTCCTGGTGTAGCACTGTGGCTTAATGTGCTGGACTGCAAGGTCCGTTTGAACTGCAAGGTCAGCAGTTCAAGCTCACTTGGAAACTCTATGCAGGGTTACTATGAATCGGAATCGACTTGACGGTATTGAACAACAACAGACCCTCATGAATATAGAAATAAAAATTCTCAACAAAATCCTAGCCAATAGAATCCAACAACATTTAAAAAAATAATAATACACCCTGACCAAGTGAGATTCATACCAGGTATGCACATCATCGGTACATAAATAATAAGTAAAACAAAGAAAAAGAACCACATGATCATATCGATTGTTGCAGAAACGGCATTTGACAAAATCCAACTCTATTCCTGATAAAAAAGACCCAATAAAACAGGAATAGAAAGGAAATTGCTCAACATAATTAAGGGAACATATACAAATCCAACAACCAACACTACTCTCCACAGAGAGACACTGAAAACATTCCCGTGCGAACAGGAACCAGACAAATATGTCTTTAAT
>NW_006408902.1:676986-682488 GCF_000296735.1 Chrysochloris asiatica
TGGAGAAGAGATAGTTCCCACAAGTGGTGCAGGTAAAACTGGAAATCCATTTGCAGAAGAATTAAAGTCGGCCCATATCTAACATCAAATACAACAAGCTCAACATGGATTAACGGCTGAAATGTAAAACCCAGAACTATAAAGGTCATTATTGCAAAAGCCATGATAAATTTATGGGCTTTGATAACATGGCATAAATAAACTATCAAGTATATAACTGAAAGCACATAAATAGTAGAAGACAAAATAGATGACTGGGCTCTCTTAAAAATGAGACAAGCGCATCAAAGGAGTTCACCAAAAGAGTAAAAAGAGAATGCACAGACAGGGAACTCTTTCTTGGTAATGACTGCAGAAAAAAATAGACACCAACTGTTCCTCCCACAGCACTCTAGTCCTCAATTGGATTCAACAGTTCATTGCAATTACTACACAGAAGTCAGACCCCACATTCACACTGTGGGGTTTATTAGGAGAGGTAAACAGGTACCAAGGCAGGATCAGAACTGCTCAGGGCACTCAGTCACATTCATATGAAGGCTTCGTTCAATCCAGGCAATGCTACAGAATGCTTTTAGGGCGCTGAGAAATGCCCACAGGGAACACTGCACCATAATCTTCATCAGAAGGCATTCGGCTCTGTCTCCAGGGGTCAGTAAACCTAGCTCCCCCAAATAAGTGTCTAGAGGCACCTACTCAGCAAGCAATCTCCTGCCAAAAGTCACTCAGCTTTACTTACTCAAGGTCTGGGAAGCCCACCATTCTCTCTGGTGTTCTCTCTCTAAGATTCCACCTTCTGCTTCTGATATGGCTCATTTGATAGCCACACTAGAGATTTACGGTTTTACAATTACCGTTAACTCAATTAATACCCACAGCTGAATCTGTTATTCTCTCAGTACCTACTCCCATGTGTTCGTACAGAGATCCATCAGGGAAAGGGTTGTGTGGTGGGACTCACAAAGACTAAGACTGGAAGTGGCATGCTCGATCATTTCATATACCACAATGACAGATCAGAGAAAGGATTCGTCTCTACAATTTACAGAAAATGCCAACAAATCAACAGAAAAAGGCAAATTAAGAATTGAGCAGAGGACATACACTGAAACGTCACTGAAGAAAACAGTCAGGCAGCCAACAAACATAAATGCTTGAGATCATTAGCCACTGTTGTTCCTGATGTTAAGGGCCATTGAGTCGGTTTTGACCCATAGCCACCCTGTAGGATTTCCAAGGAGCGGCTGGTGAACTTGAACCTCCAACCTTGCTGTTAAAACTGACTTGTAGTCCAGAGCATTAACCCACAGTGCCACACCAGGACTCATTAGCCATTGTTGTTGTTGTTAAGTGCCCGCGAGTCGGTTCCGACCCATAGCGACCCTATACAGTGTCTCCTAGGAGTGGCTGGTGAGCTTGAACTATTCACCTCGCAGGTCAAATGACTTTGCAGTCCTGCACATTAACCCACAGTGCTACACCAGGACTCCATTAGTCATTGTTGTTGTTGCTAAGTGCCGTCGAGTCGATTCCGACCCATAGTGAACCTGTATAGGGTTTCCAAGGAGCCGCTGGTGAGCTTGAACCACTGACCTTGCAGTCTGGCGCATTAACCCACAGCGCCACACCAGGTAGATGCAAATCAGTGCAACAATGAGCTATCATCTCACTCCAACATTAATTTAAAACTTCGAAAATATAGAACACAACAAATGATGGCAAGTGTGTGGAGAGACTGGGACCCTCCTACATTGCCGATGGGACTCTAAAATGGTGCAACAACTGTGGAAAATGGCAGGAAGCTTCCTCAGAAAGTTAGAGGGAAAAAACCCAAAACTGTATGATCCACCAATCCGTCTACTTTGTATTTATCCTTAAACAATAAGACCAGTGACACAAAGAGATGTATGCAAACTCATGTTCATTGCAACACTGTTCACAATAGCAAACAGATGGAGATAGCCTAAATGCCCATCAACAGAAGACTGGATAAACAAACTGCTTTAGATATACATAATGGAAATCTATGCAAACGTTGAAGAATGATGAATCTGTGAAACACTTCATAATATGAATGAAACTAAAGAGCAGTATGCTGAATGAAATTAGTCAACCACAAAACGGTAAATATTGTATGAGATCCGTATTCTAAAAACTAAAACAAAACCCAAACAACCAACAATAAGACTTTCATGCTAACAGAAACGTTTTTTGATGGTTACCAAGGATGTGAGTAAGGAGCTCTGGTAGCGTAGTGGTTACGAATTGGGCTGCGAACCTTAAGGTCAGCGGTTCGAAACTACCAGCTGCTCCGCGGGAGAAAGATGAGGCTTTCTACTCCCGTAAAGATTTACACCCTCGGAAACCCTATACAGGGTCGCTATGGGTCGGAACCAACTCGATGGCACAGAACAACAACAACAACAACAACCAAGGATGTGAGTGGGGGGAGAGTAATTCATGGCTAGAGGGTAGACAAATGAACCGCCAGTATTTGGGCTAGTAGCAGAACACTTAACTGTCTGCACCACCCAGGGACTCCATTGTTTGGTGACCAGTATGTGCACACCAGTACTACCGGAACAAGCCTAGGACAGACGAGGAGACAAACTGTAATCTGTCCAAAAACGAAGATCAGTCCCCAAATCCCAAGTGTATTTGTGTCGTATGGTAGAGTGGGGCAGGGGAGACCCAACAGGTTTAGACAGAATAAAGGAAGACATTTTCTCCAGCCTTGCCAAAGACTAAAGAAATGCAAAGGCATACCTGTTCCCAGGAGAATGGCACACAGCAGGGGACTGCCACCTTAAAAGAGAGAAGCAAAGTGATTAGCAAATGGGCATCCAAGGGATCATTCAGCAGAACCAAAGTGATCCAGGTTCCCAAAGAAAACTGTCACAAAGACTTAAGAACTCCAAGCTTGACAAGACTTGCACTTTAGAGCTCAGGTTTGTGTTAACTTTTAGAAAGTCAGAGTTCTTTCTCATGATTTCGTGAAAATCATGAGATGTTCCGCACAGGAAAAAAGTATACTGCTCTAATATACAGAAATTAAGCTTCAGTTTCAAAAGATTCCTGGAGACCCAGGCAGGCGAAGAGCCTCTTCAAGAGACCAGCCCCTTCTCTCTGGAGAACATAGGGAGTAGAGTTCAGAGAAGGGGGTGACATTAAGCTGGGGTCTTCACATCACCCAGTACAGTACTCCTCACAATGATACCAGTAGCCTCACTACCCTAAGCCAGGTCTTGTGTTCAAATAAGACAGTCTTTTCTAGAACTGCTCCCACAAGTGGAACTAAAAACAAAATCTACATTTTGTAGTAATATCAGTTTGGGCATTTTGTCCTGTGGTTTATATTCAGGCTGTCCACTAGACAGTTGATTCCGTGTTGGAGACTTCTTGCCTTCCACACAAGAGAACCAAGTTCAGCTTTGGCCAGTGAACCCCACGCACAGCCACAACCCATCTGTCAGTGGAGGCTCGTGTTCTGCTATGATGCTGAGCAGACTTCAGTGGAGCTGGTGAGCTACTTCTACAACTCTGCTAATGAAAACTCTACAGATAGAGCCAGACTGGACAGCATTCCAATCCGTTGTGCATGGGGTCCCCAGGACTCAGTGCCATGGCACTGTGGGTTAATGTTGTTGTTAAGTGCCGTCGAGTCGGTTCCGACCCATAACGACCCTGTTCAGGCTTTCCGAGGCTGTATATCTTTTGTCGGTTCCGACCCATAGCGACCCTGTTCAGGGTTTCCAAGACTGCATATCTTTACGGGAGTAGAAAGCCTCATCTTTCTCCCGCGTAACGGCTGGTAGATTTGAACTGCTGACCATGAGGTTCGCAGCCCGATTCGTAACCACTACGCTACTAGAGTGCTAGACTGCAAAGTCAGCTTGAACAAGGTCAATGGTTGATGCTCACCAGTTGCTTCTTTGAAAACCCTACACAGGGTCGGTATGGGTCAGAAACGACTCTACAGCACTAAACAACAACATTTTTCTCTAGACTTAGAAGGTCAATGCATGAGACAGTGGGAATAAATTTCCTCTGATTCTACTTACGTATTCTGGAAAACTATGAACTCATGAAGAAACTCACAAATTAATGTGACAAGAGCTACCTCAGTTGAGTCACAGGAGATAGAGCTAATAGCACTGAGATGGCTGATCCAACAGTAATGGAGATGCCACCTCTGGAGTCAGATAGTATTTAGGCAGCACAACACTACCACTTGACCTTTAATCTCCCTAGGCCTCAGTTTCCTTAGCTGAGAAATGGAAGCAGAGTACCTCCTTCACTGGGGACGAATTAAGAGATCATGTGTAGGGAGTTCAGAGTAGCGGCTGGCCCAGGTTGAGTTCTCCTCTCTCCAGAGCAGTAAACCTGGCCATGAAGCAGACAAGGTCCTCCTCCATTGGGAAGGGAACTGGGCGTGATTTACATGGCTCTGGAAAGTCACGCAAGCCTCCCAGGAACACCTTTTCTCACAGAGTTTTCCAGAATGTACAAAGGAAGGAAAACCCCCAGGCATCTGACATTTGCCTTCCAGTGTGACTTTCAGTGACATACGTGATCTGACATGTGGTTTCCTGTGGGTGGCAGGGTGACCAATGTTTTTGCCAAGGCAAATATTTATAGCATTTAGTTGCCTAACACAGTTAAGTTCCTCAAGAAATACATGACAAACGGTCATCTGAGTGAATTATTATTCTGCCCAAATGCTGGCTCATTCTCGACTATGGGGGAGGTCCTCTCTAACGGTAACCCACACCGGCCACTGAGGCCTCCTCACTATCCACATATCCAGTGGTGTTTACACAGTCAAAATCACTGACTTGGTGGTCTGTTTCCCACTACAAAAAGATTTTCTGGAGGCAAGGACTATTCTTTTGTGTGTTTGTGTGTGAATTTTGTGATAGTCTACATGGGAGGACATTAGCTTTACATTCATCCTATCGTGTTTTGTTTCATTGCAATGATCACAATCCCCTCCATGCATCAAAAAATCAAAGCGTACACCCAGCAAACCTGCCCCCTCCCCTTTCGCAATCAGCACACAGCCCCTCTCCCTCCCTGAGTCCAGAGTCCCCAGCTGCTCCATCGCTTCACATCATCATCTCTGCCTCCATGTCAGATGTCACTGGTTCTCTGGGTAGGGCCCTGCATGCCGCTCTTCTCACTTGATGGTCCCAGGGACCTCCACACCTGGACTGCAAAATGAACCACACCCCTCCTTTTGTTACAAAATATCTACCTTTAAATTTCCAACCCTCACAGTCAGTCCTGATAGCAACTATGCACTGTTGAACCACAAAAGTCTTATCCCCGTCTCCTTTCATCCGCCCTGTCCCAACAGATTAGAAACCACTCAGTGGAGATTCTACCATCTGCTGCACCCTCTGGAACTAGGCTCCCTCTTGAAAGCTTGTCAGCCAGTCACTTCTTACCTTTGGAGCCACTCCCTCCCATTTTGGGTAGCCAATGTCTAAGTGGCCCATCCCT
>NW_006408902.1:683541-699782 GCF_000296735.1 Chrysochloris asiatica
GTTGTGCATACATCATTATTTACCTCTGTCCCAATTAGCTCATGTAAACCTACCTAAATGTTCTCCAATCTGCTTTGTTCTTCCATTCCCATCCCCCTTCTTGTGTACTGCTCCCCCCATCCAGCACCCAAGCTGTCCTGTGTCTATTCCCTACCCTGTGCTCCATCTTCACCGCCATCCCCTCACCCCACCCCATAAATCCTAGTGACAATGTTATCATTTTGATCTTCGCTTGACCTCCCAGCTCCTTTGAATTTGTTGTTGTAATTTTGTTCTGTTCTGGACTTTGCTATCTGCTATCTTTCATCTGAGTTTCAGGTGGTGTTGTCACTTCTGTCAGTCTCTGGTTGTTGTCTGTTCTTGTTGATTTTCACTCCAAAGTACTCCCTTTAGGATGTTTTGAAATCCTGGATTGGCTTTAACAAAATCTCTTAGTTTCTGTTTATTCTGGAATGTTTTGATTGCACCAATATATTTGATTGACAGTTTTGCTGGGTAGATGATTCTTGGTTGCCAGTTTTTTTTCTTTTAGTGTTTTATATATATATATATCCCCATTGCCTTCTTGTCTGCATAGTTTCTGCTGAGAGGTCAGAGCTTGCCTTTGTAAGTAACACTTCTCTTTTCCCTGGTTGCTTTTAGGATTCTCTCCTTGTCTTTGATTTTGGAGAGCTGATTACGATATTTCTTGGTGATTTTCTTTTGGGGGCTATCCTTCCTGGGGTTCAATCAGCTTCTTGAATGCTTATCTTCTCATCCTTCAAGATGTTAGGGAACTTTTCTTCCAGTAGCTCTTCAACTATCTCCTCTGTGGACTTCTGTGATTCTTCCTGTTCCGGAATGCCAATAATTCTTAAGTTATTTCTCTTCATGTTATCCAGCATGAATTTTAGACTCTCTTCAGATTTTTTTATCCTGTTTTTTGCTTGCTCTTCTATCTTAGCAGTATTGAGAGATTTGTCTTCTAGCTCACTTCTTCTGGCTTCCATCTCTTCATTTCTACTCCTTTGCCCTTTCAGTGTATTGTCCATTTCTGATATTTTATTTTTAATCATCGGGACCTCTTTTTTCAGGTTTTCAATCGTTTCCAAGGCTATATCTATCTTATTTGATTGCTTGTGTAGAACTTTCATGACTTCTTCCTTATTTTCCTCCACTCCTCTGTGAAGCATTTGAATTTGTATCCATATTATTCTTCTGAATTCCTTCTCAGGCAAATCCAAAGCCTGCTCTTCTTCTAATGGTAAATCCATGTTGATGTTTAGCTCATTTGTCTCAGTTACTCTTTCCTGTTTTTGGACATGTGCTGAGATCTGTTGCTTTTTGTTGGACATTTTCAGTAGTTAGGTGCATTTTCAGTGATTAAAGGAATGTATGTTTCTGTACTGTTAACCTTACTGAGTGTCTCCTGGTGGATGTGATCTGGTGACAGGCTTCCCTTTTCCCATGTAATACCTAGCATCCAGTATTGGTTCCTGTCATGAAGGCAAGATATTATGGGGTACGCTTGTAGTTTGGCTATATGGCCACAATTGCTTTTTCTTCTTAGGTAACGTAGGGAGAGAAAGCTCCCACCCACAGGAAAAATGTGAGATCCAAAGGACCAAAAACAAAACAATATAAAAGCAGAGATGAAAACCACCACCAAAAACAAAATTAAAACCAGAGTCAACTGACCAGTAGCCTATGCTGCACAGGTCTGTGTGCACGCACAGTGGAAACCTCCAGCAGTGGGTACAGGTGTCCACTCACTTAGGCCCCTCCTCTAGTCACTGCCGTGGATGTGCTCAAATAAGTACTGAGAAATTAAATGGGAGAAAGATTATCCACTATTTTTATCTCTGAAAGGTCAGTTAGGTATCTGCGTGTGCCCAGCATAATTCTCAAAATAGCTGTGTCCTTGTGTGTAGCAGTTGGTGTTGGCTCATTCCTTTTATGTTGGGGTTTTACAGAGTGTTCATAAGGTTTGTCTGTATAGTAAGACCTGCTTTTTCTTGTGGCGTAGGTAAAAATGAAGCGTCCCACCCAGGTCAACTTTAGGGGTGGGGCCCAGAGTCAGAAGTCATAAGAAGCCGCCAAAGGATCAGCCCCAGGGACCAATGGGGTTTCTCCTTACTGTGCCATGGGAAAATTGTGGGTGCAATGCTGGACCCTTTTTAGAGTGCGCTCCCACCTGCCTGAACGTGTCCAGGCTGGGCAGAGAGGGTGCGACAAGGGAGATGAGAAAAGAAATGTGTAAAATCCCCCACACGTCTTTTTTCAAATGCCGCTGAATGATTTTTAGTGCGGTATCACTGTATTAGTCTGGTTGTGGCCCTGCCCTTTGATATCAGCCTGGGTGGAGTGGCCGCAGGAAGAGTCTTGCACCTAATCAATTCAGAAATGGACACATTTTCCTTTTCTACAGTCAGATTTTTCTACCAGTGGATGCAGAAAACTGACATCCTGCATGTCACATCCTAGATCCAGAGCTCTGGAGCTGCTCCGTGAAAGCACCGTGTCTGGTTTTTCTGCACCTTCCCCAAGGAGCCTGTCCCACTGACTCTGCTTCTCCCTCCTCCAAACCAGAAGTCTCCAAGCATCCTGATGCTTCTCTAAAGATTTTTATTTCTTCACACAAGCAATCACAGAGTCTGTCTTTACAAATTTATTATCTGGAAGCAAAAGCTTATGCTTATTGAGATATGAAAAAGAAAACCTCCAACTCAGTTTGAACCACAAGGTCAGTGGTTCAAGCTCACCAACGGCTCCTTGGAAACCCTATAAAGGGTCACTGTGTGTCGGAACCAACTCAACGGCACTTAAGAACAACAACAACAACGACGCAATGCTAAAAACTTGAATTTAAAACTGGAAGTTGCCTCGGGTATCCAGTTTCACAATGCAGGTGTGTGCTATGCATCCAACATCCTTCTGTGTCCAGGTGTGGGTATTAGCACTATTTGCCTGGCCAGGGTTGTTGTCGTTGTTAAGTTCCATAGAGTCAGTTCCAACCCATGGCCACCCTGTATAGGGTTTCTGAGGAGCAGCTGGTGTGCTTGAACCACTGACCTTGCAGTTCAAATGGTTTTGCAGTCTGGTCCCAGGGTACCCTCCAGAAAATGACTGAAGCTCGCTGTGACCTGGAAATCCAGGAATCTGGTCTTGCCTAGTCCACCACAATGAACAAACCTTTACAGTTAATATCGGAGCGTTTTCCACCACAATGAGCAAACCTTGGCAGTTAATATCGGAGCGGTTTCCTCCAGTTAATATTGGAGCGTTTTTACACTTTTTTTTACCTGTTCCACACATTTTTACGGAGTGCCTTCTCTTGTGAGATGCTTGTCATTCCTTTGTAATGATGCATAACTAATAAAATGCACAAAGCCCAACCCTCATGAGGCTCTAGTGAGAGAACATGGTACATATTTTACAAACACATAGTATGACATGGGTTTTCAGAGTCTGACCTCAGGGACCTGCGTGTAGTGAACGAGGTCCCTGGAACAGAGAAGCAAAGGGAAGGCACACAAAGCTCTGCTCACCCATACCTGCATCCCAAACACAGAAGAAAACTTCCTCCAAGAGAACCTGAGGACATCCTGCACTCTGAGTTCACATGCACTATCATAAACTACAAAGAACTCAGACAACAATAAATTAAAAAATAAAAAATGCCTAACCAATATAGAGAAAGGGGGACCTTCTGGACGCAAAAAGCCATTTACTCAGAGAATGATGCTAATATTCGTATCGAGAAAAGCAAAAGCATCTTGATCAATAGGAATCATGATCAAGTATATATATACATCGGGCACTTGTTACTTCCATGTGACTAAAGGCAAATTCTAAGGTAGGTCCTAAAAACACTGTATTTTCATCTGATTTCTCCTACCTTAGAACACAAAACAGAAAAATAAATCTTTTAAAAGAAGGGCAATTTGTTGTGATTTGACAAAATCATGAAATGGTGTGATATGCTCAAGGGTGTGTGTTTCCCTTTCAAGTATCGTGTTTGTGTACCTGCACAAGAGTGTCGTTGCATTGTCCGCAGACCTAGGTGTTAGATCTCATCCTTCACCTTGACCACAAAACAGTCAAGCTGGTGTGCGCATGGAGCCAAACCCCTTACCTAGAGTCACCCATTTACACCTCCATCATGCTATATGGGCCTCCCTGCAACATCCTTCTCACACAATATGTGCACAAAAGGGTGCTGCCCAGAGCTCTGGGTGCCTCCCAGGTGATGTGACAAACTGAGCAGTGCTTTGCTGACAAAGAAAGCTTCTCAGTCAGGTACTAGAGCACAGCTACCAAGCTCCTGACTCGCTTTGCTCCAAAGTCTGACAACCTCAGGGCACTATGGGTGTAACGGTTAGAGTTTTGTGTCACCTTGAGTAGGCCAGGATTTCCAGAAGTTTAGCAGTTAGGATGTGCTTATTCCCATGGTGATGAAACCTAATACAGGCAGAGTGAACTCTATGATAAGTGAGTATGAGTAACCAATCCATAAAAAGGGTGGGTCCTTGGAGGTGTGGGCTGCTCCTAATATTATGGACACACGGGAAAGACTTTCACGCTCTCTGGGGATCTGGGACTCTACAACTGTAAGCCAGTTCCTTGATAATAAACTTTGCTTTATATATATATATATATATACATTTCACTTGTTTTCCTTCTCTAGAAAACCTGGCCTAAGGCAGTAGGTTACGGGTTTAGTTGCAAAGCACAGGTTAGCGGTTCAAACCCACCAGCCACTCTGAGAAAAAGATAAGACTGTCCGCTCCCATAAAGATTTATAGTCTTGGAAACCCTACACAGGGTCACTATAAGTTAGAATCAACATGATAGCAGTAGGTTTTTTTGTTGTTGTTTTGTATTTTAAGGTACTTAAGACTGCCCTCTGCAAAACACAAGCTACAAATCCATACACAACTTCATATATTGATCAGTCCCAGAAATACCAAAGGGACTGGTATTTCTTAGTGACCCAGGGTTACTAAGCTGGTATTTGTTTCAGGAATAGTGTCCAGGTTATGTGAGGCACCTACACAGCTAAGGCATCAAGAGTCTGGAAACTTTTCTCTTTTCACCTTTTTATTGTGAATTGAGTGAAGGTTAACAACACTTAACAACAACAACAACAGTGTGGTGACCTCACTACCCGCCCCGCCCCCGTCAGTTTGTCATGCTGCTATTATGTTGGAAGGTTTGTCACCAGTATTTCAGATACCAACAGGGTCACTCATTGTGGACAAACAGCTTTCAGTGAAGCTTCCAGAAAAAGAGAGACTAACAAAAAACTCCTGGTGATCTACTTCTGAAAATTCGCCACTGAAAATTCTATCGGTCTCCACACATCTGTAGTACACTAAGTCCATTCGATGGGGAAAGAAATGTTGCTTTAATAAATGGGGATATGAAAATCGGGTTTCCGCATGCAAAGAAGTTAAACAGTCTCCATGTCTCACAACATACACAAAAATAAATTCAAATGGCAAGAAAGTCAAGTAGATTTCAAAATAAAACAGACTGTTTTAAGCAGGGAAACTTTTAAAATAAATTACGGGTTAATCTCAAAGTAAAATAATACACTTGCACATCCAAATAAAAACAGGAAAATTAAATATAGTTAGCAAATATTAACACAACAGAAATCAAAAAGAAAACTCACAAACAAAATGAATCAAAATAGAAAATAATGTGAAACAAAGAATCCAGCAGCACCACAAACACACAGAATGACAATAATAAATATTGATAATTACACTAAATGTAAATGGATTAATTGTATCATTCAAGAGAAATCAAGAACAAAGGGGATAAGAAAATGCGATTCTTCAATATCTGTCTACAAGTGACATAAAAAGATGCAGACAGTCTAAATGCCCATCAACAGAAGAATGGTTAACTAAACTTTGGTACATATACAATGGAATACTACACAACATGGAAGAATAATGAAGAATCTGTCATGCATCTCAAACATGGTTGAACCTAGAGAACAGTATGTTGAGTGAAATTAGTCAAGTAAAAAAAGGATAAACATTGATAAAGGAAACAAGTGTAAATTGCTACAATTTGATGAACTTGACCTAAAATTATGGATGTAGAAGCTCAAAATACCAACTGAGAGGGAAGGAGTCTTCACATCAAGTATCAATCCTAGCCCCTCTGTATACAAGGTAGATAGGGACGGGCAACTTACACATTGGCTACCTAAAATGAGGGGACGATAAAGGCACTAAATGACTGGCTTACAAGTTTTAAAGAGGGAGTTTAGTTTAAGAGGGACTTAAGTGTGCAGAGGAAGGTAGAGTCCCCATTGAATAGTTTTCTTCTTGTCTACACAGGTCTGGTGAAAACAGATAGTGATAAGATTCTTATGATTCAATAGTCAGTATTTGTTATTATGACAAATTGCAACTGTCACAACTGTAAAGGTAGAAGTTCTGTAACAAAAATAGGGGAGTAGTTAATCTTACAGTCTAGAAACAGAGGACCCTAGGATCATCCAAGGAGAAGAGCACGAGCGGAATGCGGGACCCTATCCAGAGAAGCAGCGACACTAGAGATGGAGGCAGAGATGATGATGCAGAGAGAGAGAGAGAGAGAGAGCAGCTGAGGACTCTAGATTCATGGAAAGAGAAAGATTGAGTACTTGTGGCCAGGAGGCAGCCTTGCGGAATATGACTTTTGGTTGTTTAATTTTGTTTAAGTGATTATATATTCCTGAGTGTTTTTGTGTACACCCTCCCCCAACAACAACAAAAAAAAAACCCAACAGCAAACAACAGAGGGAATAGAAGCAAATGTTGTTGAATGGTGACACACAAAGGAGATTGTAATTATTGCAATGAAATGATGGTATAAAACTGATGTTCTCCATAAAACTATCACTCAATTCACAATAGAAAAAAAAAAAAAAAACTTAAAAAAAATATGTTAGAGAAAATATCTAAATAGAAGTCAGCAACATGTTTAACAACAACAACAAATGATACAACTGGGATTTATGGGTAGCAAATGTATGCATGTATTTATCACTATGTGGCAATATGGAATGTGAAACACTGTTAGTGAACTTGCAGACAGATAACCATAGTGAGTAGATACAGAGTTACATACTTAGCCTGCTGAATGGTATGGGATTGTGGGCCACCTGCCAACTCTACAATTGTGCTGTCTTTCTTAAGTGCTGTTTTAAATCACTTGAAGTATTCTCTAACTCTCCTTCCTCCTCTTCATTATTTTACATACATGTGTTTTCTTTTGGGGGGGTAAGTTGTACATCTCTAGAGAGTTGAATTGGCAAAAGTTTTGTGATAGATACATTTATAACAATGACAAAAAAAAAGAGAGAGTAGCTACTGAGAGTCTTTATGTACAATCAACAACCTGACAGGATTTGGTTCCTTAGTTTGAAGGTGAAGGCTTGTGGTTTTAGGGGACATCCCAGCTAACTGGCCTAATAGTGTGTTTCTACCTCCTAGTTCATTGCAGAGTATCTGGGGTCTTTAAAGCTTGCAAGCATTCATCCAAGGCACAACAATTGATTGCTATTTGCAACAAAGGAAGAAGATGATCCAGGAATAGAAAGAGGATATATGAAATGTATATTTTTAGCTAACTACTTCTATGAAAAACTGCCTCTTTTGCATGAGACCAAAACAACTGGATGGTGCCCAGCTACCATTTTTGGACATTTTAATCAAAGATTCTATAGAAGAATCCTGATCAAAAGGGGGAAAATGCAGAAAAGAATTTCAAATTCTCACAAACTCCAGTATTTCTGGAGCCATGGAGGCTGGATGGACCCCTGAAACTGTTTCTCTGCAGTAATCATTAAACCTTAAACCAAGAAATACTCACTGAAGTCTTCTTAAAAATAAACAACAGTTTAGCTTTGCTTAACTAGTAATGTTAACTAGTAAACAGCACTGTACTCTTTTAAGATCTAACTATATGTGATCAAACTGGCAGCCGAAATTTGTAAGATTACACAGTTAACTTAGGGGGCAGTGAGTTTGCCTTAATGGAGGAAAAACAATTCTAATAGGGTGGGAATGGCTGCACACTCAAAGAATGTCATCAGTGTTACTAAACTGTACATGTTGGATTGGTGCATGTTCTCCTGTGTGTTGCATAGCAAACATAATCTCAATAGCAAAAACAAAATGATACATTTTTAAAGCCCTGTGTGTTACGACAGAATACTGTCTAAAATAGTGCTGTAAGATGAGCCTGATACGTTTGAAGGCACTCAAAATACATCATGAGCAGAGCAATGTATTCGAGGAGACCATAGAACTGGGCCATATTTCCTTCTGTTGTCCGTTGGGTAGCTATGAGTTGGCGCCCACTCAGTGGTGACTAACAATACAGTAATTCTTTAAACAGCAATCACACCGAGTCTGGAACTATGTCACATGCTTGCTGTGTATTAAATTTAGCCCAAGAAATCACCCAACGAAGTCAGCATTATCATGTGCATTTTTCAAGTAATGAACATAGGCTTGGAACAGCTACGGTATTTGTCCAGAGATGGCCCACAAGCAGAGGGCAGTGCTGCGGTTGGTGCCCAGCTCACTCCAAATCTACAACGAGGCTCCCAGCAGCTAGTGCCTTTCACTTCTTATACAGAAAAATTCCTCTAGATCACCTGGTCAGCCCTGAACAGAGAGCCTGTCTTCCCTTCACTACCTATGGCTTCTGTTCTAGAGCGTGGCCTCACCACTGCCCTTGTACCTCCCTTGTACTATGCAGACCCTGCCCACAGTCCTAGTACTGGTGAAAACAGGTAACTGAGCTGGCTGTGGAGAGACTCAAGTTGCACATGCTCAGATCAAACACATCTAATGTGACCTGGCTGTTTTGCTAT
Source organism: Chrysochloris asiatica (assembly GCF_000296735.1). Lineage (NCBI taxonomy): Eukaryota > Metazoa > Chordata > Mammalia > Afrosoricida > Chrysochloridae > Chrysochloris > Chrysochloris asiatica. The sequence continues at coordinate 692,405 of NW_006408902.1, forward strand.
GTTCACACTTGATTTAAGACGAGTGCTATGGGGTCCTGGGTCACTATCAGCTTAGTTCCACCTGCACTGGAATTCAGCAGCTGAGGTTTCATTAGCACCCAGTATTTCAGATGTCATTTTATCTCTGGCTGAGACCTGAGCAGTTCTCACCAGAGTTCTAAGCTGGGTACAGATTCCAGTACCGCTAGATCACATGGGGCCATTCCAAAGAACCTTGTCCACAGGTCACTCAATTACCCTCACAGACCCACAAAGGCTAGCCCAGTAGAAGAGGGCAAGATTCTGGCACCCCATGCCTCCACCATGAACAACGGTGCTGAGAGCACCTAGTGGGGGCTGAGGGATGGATGAGTGCACACTCAAACCATCCCCTGATTCTGCCTGTCATTCTCATTGACCCTCCCAGAGACCCATGTGCAGATCGTTACAAAAGAACTGGATTCCACAGGCTACATTCTTCCAGGAACTCCGGACTTTCTCACCAAAAGGATCAACCTCAGAAGTTGGAGTGTGTGTCAGAGAACAATAGAGGGATGGGAGGAAGGAAGGTAGACCTGGTCCCCCACTAGGAAGCCACAGAAAGCCAGTCTGCTCACAGGAAGGCAAAGAGGTCACTATAGGCCTGCTCACAAGCTATTTTGTGGTCTTCTCTTGGCTGTATTTTGGGCCTAATTTACTGTTACCAAAGAAGATCCGCAAACAAACAAGGCCATTTCTGGGCCTATCACCTGGAGCCTGTTGGTACAATTAGCAAATCAACAGAACCAAGGCAGAACACAGGAGAATTTTCCTCCCAGTCCCAACTGATCTGTTTGTGCCTCTCTGTGTGCACATGCCTGTGTATACTAAATCTGTTTATGCACATGTGTGTGCATCTTCACTGTGCCTGTGTGTCTGTGCATGTGTCCATGCCTGTGTCTATGTACATGTGTTTCTGTGTGTGAGCACATGTGTGTCTGTGGATTCACATCTGTGTGCAACAAAAGCTCAGACTCATGTTTCATTACCCTGAGGTGATTGATAATGCCTGAATCAACCAGTCTTTTCACACAACACCTCCTCTGACTCGCCAGCACGGCAGCGAGTCAGGGAGACACCATCACACCATTCTCTTACTGAGGCAGAGCGCAAGAGTTCTGCAGTGAGGAATGAGATAGGCTTTAAAAACTGGGTTCATTCCTCTCTGCTTACTTCCTGGGGATACTAATGTATTGGGAAAGATGAGTTATAATTCATTTCTGTAAGTGATATAAAGAATTTGTATTCATACAATAAAATAATGAATTCTGCTTATTTGCTTGTTCTTTATTAGATTTACTTAGGACAAGATCGTATTAAAGAGTGACATTTCTACCCATTTCTCTAGATAGAAAGCCCCATCCAAACCCGCTGCCTCAAGTGATTTCTGACTCATAGGAACCTTACATGGAAGAGAGCATAACTGTTGCTTGGGGTTTCAGAGACTGTAAATCTTTACATAAACAGACAGCCTTCTCTTTCTCCCTCAGAGAGGCGGTAGATTTGAATCACCAACTTTACAGTTAGCAATCCAACGCTTAGCACATGGTGCCCCTGTTTATTTATGCACGGTAATGGTAAATTTGAGTTCAACCTGGTTTGAAAGATCAAAAATACCAGTTGTCAAACGAATTTCACAGACCACCACAGAAGCCTATATGTGTGAGAGCGAACTGAAAGTAAATTCACGTGTGTAGCATGTTTTCACATGTTTGGTCAACACAGTGATAGATTGGCAGCTCACCTTCTGTCCTACCTGTCATCCACACTTTGTCATCAAGCTTGTGTGCTTGGTGGCATGAGCACATATTGAAAGGATGGATCAGCTCAAGAGTGTCAACCAACAGCTGTTAAAGTGCCGTCCGTCACTAAACCCCAAACCAATTGCTGCTGAGTTGATTTCTCCTCATGGTGACCCATGTGTGTCAGAGTAGAGCTGTGCCCCCCAGGGTTTGTAAAGACTGGCATTTAAAAAGTAAATCACCAGTCCTGTCTTCAGGGTTCCTTTGGATGGTCTCAAACCACCAACCTTTTGGTTAGTAGTTGAACAGCTCCGTTGGCGCTAATCATGTGCAAAACAAGAGTCATGTGCAAAACAAAAGCCAACTGGCCTTGCCTTGCTGATAAATTAGGAAGTTAAAGAAAAAGGCATCACTCAGGGAACAAGTTCAAACATTATTTTAAGTTATCTTGATCATAAGATGAATTTCAAAATATATTAGGCAAAACAAACACGGAGTAAAATTTACTTTTGTTTTATTTGCATAAACTCTCTGGTGTGGCACTGTCGGATAATGTACTAGACGGGAAGGTCGGCAGTTCAAACCCACCAGATGCTCTTTGGAAATCCTATATAGGATCTCTATGCATCAAAACTGACTTGATGGCATTTAACAACAACAAAATCTCCTTGTGAAGAAAATAAGTAAATAAAGCCAGATTACAGCAGATCATAAAAACAAGTAAATAAAGTAAATAAAGCCAGATTTCCAGATCATAAAAACAATTACAGGTGGCGCTATGGGTTAATGTGCCAGGCTGCAAAGCCATTTGAACTGCAAGGTCTGTGGTTCAAGCTCACCAGTGGCTCCTTGGAAACCCTATACAGGGTCGCTATGGGTCAGAACCAACTCGATGGCACTTAACAACAACAACAACTCTATCCCAGACATCCTAGTGTAGCACTGTAGGATAAGCACTCAACCACAAGGTCAGTGATTCAAACTCACCAACCAGTCCTTAGAACCCCTATACAAGGTCGCTATGATTCAGAACTGACTCCACGGCATTTAACAACTTTCTATCCAAGTGCCTGGGGCAGGCGCTGGCGAAAGCTATCTGTATGTGTTCCCTGGTCTGACACTCAATACCAAGTGGAGACAGAGTGCCTTCGGGATCTCTATACTTAGGAGCAGGCTGGTTGGAAGGAGGGCTAGGGCATGTTGAAAAGGGACACTTTTTAATTTTTTTTTACAGTCTTTCTGCACAGTATGTTACTGGGCTTACTGGGCAATAGAAATAAGTACACTGCTTGTATTCACCCCTTACATGAGATTGAGAAATGATAAGCTATCTGTTGAGTAACTTTAAATTTATTGTTGTTGTTATGTATTATTGTAGAGTCTGTGCCAATTCATAGCGACCTTATACACAACAGAACGAAACACAGCCAAGTCCTTCGCCAACTGTACAATCATTGCTACGTGTGAGGTTTCTGTTGCTACCACTGTACCAATCCATCTCTTTGGGGGTCTTCCTCTTATTTGCTGATCCTCCACTTTACCAAACATGATACCCTTCCCCAAGGATGGTCCCACCCATAATGTCCAAACTATGAGAGACAAAGTCTGGCCATCCTGGCTACCAAGAAGCATTCTGGCTGTTTTTCTAACAACACAGATCTGTTTGTTCTTTCGACAGTCCATGGTACTTTAAATATTCTCCTCCAACACCATAACTAAAATGCACCAATTCTTCTACAGTCCTCTTCATTCACTGTCAAACTTTTATGTACATATGAGGTTATTGAAAATACCATGGCTTGGGTCAGATACACCTTAGTCCTCAAACTGACATCTTTGCCTTAGAAACAGTTTAAAGAGGTCTTGTGCAGCAGATCTGCCCAATGCAACACTTTCAATTAGGGTAGCACTAAGAGGAAAGGAACGGCCCCTCTCCTCAATGCTGACCCTGTGAGACGCATAAGCCTCTCCACCTGCAGCCAAGGTGTGAGAGGATCAATGGCAGAAGTAAGGAAGCATAGGTGTGCTCAAGCATACCTATGAGTTCAGGAGTGACCATGGGTGCTTCATTCATTTAATGCCAATAAGAATATGTTCCTCAAGGATGTAGAGGAGAGTGGCCCAGCACACAGAACACAAACATCATAGTAACCACAAATCTGTACAAAGGTATTTGTACAAAGCAAAAAGTGTGCAAAATGTCAATATTCAAGACTTTATTCAGTTTGTTTCCTTTAAGAATGCCTCCTAAACTTTGCTTCTCTGTACTCTTTGTCAGGTTAATCCCTAGGATCCATAATTTTTTCAATAAACTCTGTTAGTCCACTAAGTGAAATAACATTTAGCCTGTTCTGGAAGTATAGTGGTTACGAATCGGACTGCTAACGTCAAGATCCACAGTTTGAAACTACGAGCTGTTCCATGGGAGAAAGATGAGGATTTCTGCTCCCGTACAGATTTACAGCCTCGGAAACCCTGCGCAGGGTCACTATAAGTCGGAACCGACTCCACAGTACTTAACAAAAACAAAAAATCCTGGTGTGGCGCTGTGGGCTAATGCATCAGACTGCAAAGTCGTTTGAGCTGCAACGTTGGTGGTTCAAGCTCACTACCTGCTCCCTGGAGACCCTATACAGGGTCGCAATCAACTCAACAGCACTTAACAACAACAACAACAACAATCCCCAAAAGAAAGCTTTCCTCTTTACAAATGCAATGAGATCTCAATCCTGCATGTCATGAATGGGGGAAAGGAAGAGAAAGAAGAAACATCACTGGAATCATTTCTTAATGCTAACAGACAGAGAGTAAAGATTATGTTTTTAAAGCTCAGGCATCTCCCTGTTCTCAGTCTATGCTTTCCTTGCGTTTCTTGACCTTGGTTTCCTCAGCTGATTAACAAAATGCGATTTCTTTGGTTTCTAATCATTTTTAGATAAAAGATTGCACCCTTATTCATATGCAATCCCTTTGTGAGCTCCCCTCTGTTCAAAAATTGACTGTGTAACTATTCAGTGTCAATCTCCTGCCATCAATTTAAGACCATGGAACACAAAGCCCAGAAGGCCAGGACTGGGTCTTCCTTAGCTTAGCCAAACCGCCTCAGTGATAGGAATTATGATACAATTAAAACAATCAATACATCTGTGTATCCATTGCTGTTCTTGGTACTGTTTTTAGATGACCTAACTGGTTCTAAGGAGCTCTGGTAGCGTAGTGGTTACGAATCGGGCTGCGAACCTTAAGGTCAGCGGTTCGAAACTACCAGCCGCTCCGCGGGAGAAAGATGAGGCTTTCTACTCCCGTAAAGATTTACACCCTCGGAAACCCTGTACAGGGTCGCTATGGGTCGGACCCGACTCGACGGCACTTAACAACAACAACAAAGAACTGGTTCTGACTAATAATGACCCTCTGCACAACTGAACAAAACACTTCCTGTATCTGCCTGTCATTCTCAATGACCTTCCCACAGACCCATCCTCACAGTCAGTGTGTTTGAACCAATACTGGGGCCACTGCGTCAATCAATCTCCTTGAGGGTCTGCTATTTCACCAACCCTCCACTTTACCAAGAATGATGTCCTTCTCCAGGAACTGGTCCCTCCTGACGTGTTAAAAGTCTGAGAGATGAAGTCTTGCTAAGGAACACTCTGACTGTACTTCTAAGGCAGGTTTGTTTGTTCTTCTGGCTTTGGGAAGGGAAATTTGACTAAAAAGTCCATGGTACTTTCAATATTCCTTTCCAGCACCAAAATTCAAATGCATTGATTCTCTTTCACATGCATATGGGGCCAATGAAAATACCATGGCCTGGGTCAAGGGTACTTTAGTCCTCAAAGTGACATCTTTACTTTCTAACACATTAAAGAAGTCTTTTAACAATAGATTTGCGGAATGCAATATGGTTTTTGATTTCTTGACTATCGCTTTCATAAGTAGGTGCCCTGGCATTGTAGTGGGTTAGGCATTGGGCAGCTAACCTCAAGGTGAGCAGTGTGGTGGGTTATGCACTGGGCTGCTAACCATACGGAGCAGTTGCTCCTCGAGAGACAGATGAGGCTTTCTGCTCCCATAGAGATTTACAGCCTCGGAAACGCTGAGTCAGAGCTGACTCCACAGCATACAGCAAACAGCAACAATAGCTTCCGTGAGTGTTGATTGTGGAGCCAACAAAAATGAAATCTCTGACAACTCCAATCTTTTCCTGTTTATCATGATGTTGTTTATTGGTCAGATTGTGCCGGGTTTTGTTTTCTTTATACTGAGGTGTAATCTTTTATTTTCATCACTTTTTAAATCCTCTTCATTTCTAGCAAGCAAGGTTGTGTCATCTGTATATCACAGGTTGTTAATGAGTCTTCCTCCAGTCCAGATGCCATGCTCTTCTTCACACAACCAATATATTATAATCAGCTGCTATCAACTCATCTCAACCCCATGCACAGTGGGACAAAATGCCGCCCAATCCTAGAGCATCCCACTCGTGATTCAGCGCGTTTTGACTAATTTTCAGAAGTAGATATGTAGGACTTCCTTCCCAATGCCCCTGAGTCTGGACGCTTCACTGAAACCTATACAGCAGCACAGTCATATCCAAATCTCCACTGACAGATGGATCGGTGGCGAGTGAGCATGAGACACGGTGGCCAGAACTGAATCTGCATCTCCTGCATGGAAGGGAAGAAGTTCACCACTAAACCATCACTCCCCGCTCTGCATCTATTACATTACTAATATTAGTCCCAGATCAGAAACCTAATGTGGCTCTATTGTTGAAACAGTGTACTCATAACTCTTCTCAAAGTTGTTGAAAAGTTTACTTTTCAGTATAATTAGCACCCACTGAGTCCGTATCTCATGGACGAGAGCACATTAGGATTGCTCAACCATCACACCATGATCCTGTGCCTCTGTCTATCCCACATAATCAGAGATGGTGTGGAGAGAAAGTGTGTCTCTTCTGATCCACCCATTTTACAGTAGGAGACGCTAAAGTCCATAGAGGTCTAATGTCCAAGATCACATAGGTAATTATTTAGATACAAACAGAATCAAGGTACAATCTCTTAGACACATACTCATCTGATTCCTATCTAATGTTGTTAGATCAGCACTTGACTGCTAACCACAATGTTGGGAGTTTAGATCTACCAGATGATCCTTAGAAACCCTATAAAAGGTTGTTACGAATTGACGGCACTTGAAAACAACATCTTTTAAAAAGTAGACAAAAAGATTCTATCTGATAATTAATAAAATGTTAATGGTTGCTCAAGAACCAGGAGGAGAACTCATACATACATCCACTATAATTACAAAAAGATAAAAGTTAATGTTCAATTTAACAAGTCATTTAAAAAAGCTTTTTTTAACCATTCAAAAGCGTAAGGATCAAAATGTAACAGCATTGAAAAATTTTTAAATCTATTTTCACAAGAAAAATCCAGTACTCATCTTCAGAGTCATGTTCACCATCTATGTCATAATTAGTTTGTCATAGATATTTACAACTAATAGTAGTTAAAACATATCAGCGAAAATATTATCAGTGAAAATTTACAGTACTTTAAATTTGTTGGTGCATAGCATTCCATTGCTGTTGTTAAATGATGTTG
>NW_006408902.1:701792-707373 GCF_000296735.1 Chrysochloris asiatica
ATAGGATGAATGTAAAACTAACGTTCTCTCATGTACCCATGTAAACTATCACATAAGTCACAATAAAACTTTAAAAAAAAATCATGCTGAAGTACAAAGGTCCCATGGTAGCATAATGGGACTGCAAGATGAGCAGTTTGAATCCACCAGCTTCTTCGCAGGAGAAACATAAGACTTTATGCTCCAGTATAAGGTTTAAAGCCTCAGAAACCCTATACAGGGTCACTTTGATTTGGAACCAGCTTGACACTGCACAACAAGTTAAAGCACACCCATTTGAGTTAAAGTGCACACACATATGTTCCTTTTGAAGAAAAAAAATACATTGGTGAGGACATCTTTGCCAACAAGGAAATGGGATGCGAACATGCTTCCACAAACTTTTATATGATCCTCATGAGCTATGTTACAAAGAAAAAGGTACCAGGAGACAGTAATATTAAAATACCGTGCCCTCATGAAGACGGAGGTAAGTAGAGGAATGGGAATGATAGGGAAAGACTTTGGGAGGTATACAGGGGTAACTGGGATAGAGGTAGACTGTGATGTATGCACAGCCTTGGAATAACAAGACTCTGTGACATACGGATCGAGACATAGGCCGAATGGGTAAAGGAGGGAAAATAATGTTAAGGTGCTTGACTGTTTTGTGGATACCCTGCTTACTAGTGTAATATAGACATTTAAGTTAGATAGAAAAGGTAATTGGGGAATATGATTACAGAAAGCTTCTAAGCCCGTCTTCAGCTTATAATGGATTGGATTATCTAAAAGGGGACTAGAATATACCCAGGAAAACAAGCTTCTTAATAATTCTTGGTGGAGTATGGGGCCTTACGTGGAATCCTGGGCCCCAATCAGAACCTTCTGGGATGAGACATTCCTTACTTGAGAAGACATGCAGACCAACCCGGGGGACAGAAGATACTTCTTGGAAGAAAGACCAATATGGGGAAAAGGAAATAATAAAAGCAGACTGCTTGGCTGTGACAATATCTGTAAGCTGTTTACCCTGGAGCCATCAAGGCAAGAAGTCAGCTCACCAAGGTAAACCCCTTTCAAAGACTGAAACTCTAAGGGAACACATGGACAGTCTTGTATGTTCACTAGTGACCCTCCTGTGTGTGAAGTGCATAGAGGTGGGGAAAATACAGCAAATAAGACATGGGCTGTGATTGGTCATATTCCATAGACACCCAATGACCTTGAGATGAGAGAGAGAAGAGGATGGGCTGATGGGTTTGAAGTTCAGGGAGATGTCTGAACTCCTGAGCCCAAAGACACTAACCTAGCCCCTGGGGCTAGAGTTAAGAATGAAACAGCTAGCTGATCTGAAGCAGGGGGAGGTGTGGGAGAATGCCAAGACCGGCATAGGCTGAATGGGTAAAGGAGGAGAAAGAATGTTAAGGTGCTTGACTGTTTTGTAGATACTTGCTTGGATGGCTTGCTGATCAAAACTCGACTAGAGAACAATAAAGAACTTTGATACAGGAAGCAAGTGTAAAATTGGTACAATATGGTGAACTGGACCTTCGCTTATGGATGAAGCTGCCCAAAATTCCAACAGAATAGGGAAGGATTCTTGATATCAAGGATCAAGCATGTCTCCCCATTACACTGGGTTGACATGAACGGGCAACTTAGACTTCGGCTACCAAAATCGGGGGCTATGAAGATATGAAGTGGCTGGCTTACAAACTTTCATGAAAGTGCTTAGTGTCACAACGAGAGGAGTAAGACAGAAACCCTTCTGACTAGTTTTCCTCTTGTCCAGATGGGTTTAGTGATGAGGGGGGATAGGATTTTATGATTCAATTTCAAGTAATTGTTTTCAGGTCTAATGACAATTGTCATAATTGTAAATGTAGAAGAGGTGCAATTAAAAGCAGTTAATCTGTCAATCCAGGAACAAAGAACCCTAGGACCATCAAGAAAAGCGGCAACAACAGAGATGGTGGCAGATGTGGTGGCATAGAGAGACAGAGCAGCCGTGGACTATATAGACCCATGGACGGAGAAAAGCAGTGTGCCTATGGGCAGCAGGCTAGCTTGAAAATGTGCCCTTTGGACATTTAAAAGATATATACTTGCATTGTGGTATGTGTACATAAAAAAAAGGTAATAGAGGTAAATGCTTTTGGCTAAGGAGCTCTGGTAGCATAGTGGTTACCAATCGAGCTGTGAACCGCAAGGTCAGCAGTTCGAAACTACCAGCGGTTCCGCGGGAGAAAGATGAGGCGTTCTGCTCCCGTGAAGATTTACAGCCCCGGAAACCCTGTGCAGGGTAGCTATAAGTCGGGACCGACTCCACGGCATTTAACAACAACAACAAGGGTGCATGGAGGGGATTGTAATCATTACAATGGTTTGCTGAATGTAAAATTGGTGATGTGCCCTGTAAGCTTTCACTCACTCAATACACAGTAAAAGCTTTAAAACAAAAATAAAAAATATTGTGTACTATGTCAGAGGGCTTATTCCTTGGAGTAGAAATGTATGTTTTGAATAATGCAGTCTTTACGTCAGGAAGGGGCGGGTTCCAGAAACACATTACTGAATGAGAGATGAACCTCCTGCCTCGGTTGGGTCTGAGGTTCATTCATCCGGTGGTTCATTACAATGGCTTAAGAACGCATGGAGAACAAAACATGAGCAGATAACATTAGCTAATGTTACTCCCACTTCCTCCTTTCTCAGAGCGCACAGAGAATCCACACGTTAATGCCACTCGTGAGATTTCCATTTGAAATCAGATCAGACCCTTGATTTTCACTGACCTTCTGTTAATGATAATACAGAGAAAATGCAAACCTCCAGAGAGGAGGTTAACTACATGTTCTCTTGAAGTCAATTTTCAGTGGTCGCTTAGAAAGGAAAGCAACAGCCCGAATAAATGAACCAACCATCAGCTTTTCCAAAATCTTTTCTTGGTTAATGGTCTCAATCTCCCAGTCATTAATTCATTCATCCATTCATTTATTCACATTGGAGTTCCTTATTTAATATTACTATCATCTACTAAAAACCTCAGAACACTCCAAGATAAATATTAGAAACTGTCTTCAGGATTTCACCATAATAAGGAAGAAAAGATACAAACGTAAATAATTATTTCAAGAAGAAAATGGTAAATTTCATTAAGGAGGCGCTAAAGGAAATTTCCCTCAAAAGCATGTTGTCAGAAGTGCCCAGGGATATGAAGTTTGGTTTTCATCAATTATCCTTCCATCTAGGGATGCGTTAACAAGAAAAGGAAAATTTTAGTAGCTCACAACGTATCAGTAAATCTTAAAAAATAATAAACATTAGGCTACATATGACCAACTAGCAAACACTGAAAGTCTATGTAAATATTTTCCATTAAACCTAAACTGGAATCTCAGTGTGGCATTGTAGGATAAGCACTGGACTACTAATTATAAAGTTGATGGTTTAAATCCATCAATTGTTCCCTGAAAACCCTATATTGTGAGTTGAAACAGACTCCACAGTATTTAACCACAAATCTAAACTAGGAAGCGTTGTAGCTCAGTAGAATACGCACTGGGCCCTGAATCACAATGTTGGCGGTTCAAGCCTACCAACTAACTGTTCCATGGGAGAAAGATGAGGCTTTCTGTTTCTACAAAGATTTACAGCTACGGAATCCTATATAGGACCATCAGACTTGATGGTAATGAACAACAACAAACCTAAACTGGAGTTTCTGAGTGGTGCAAACTGATAACATTCTTGCTTGCTGAGGTACCTTGAATTTACTTGATACAGCTTTTCCATCCAATGTCTTCTTAATTCCCACTAAGAGAATGGGTGGGACCATGGAAATAAGGCATACAGGACTCTGACATTGGGATTGCTGAGTTTTGCTATCCAGTTAGGGTTCAAAGCAACCACCGCAGAAGCAGAGACAGGCAATCCCAAGAACATTAAGAAGAGCATGAGTAAAGCATGAAATCCTCACCAAGCAAAGTTGTGACAGCAAAGACAACGGCAGGGGCATCATGGAGAGACAGAGCAGCTTCGGGCTCTAGACCCATAAACTAAGTAACACTGTGTGCTTATGGGCAGGAGACTGGCTTGCAGAATATGCCCTTTGGGTATTCAAAGATTAGGTAAAACAGCTTTGTAACATTTGCCTGAGCAGGGCAGACAGAGGCCAAGGAGCCACATGGCTAAGAAGACCCCAAGACAAAAATGAGGTGTATCTGCAGTACGGCAGAGAAGAGGCGTTCCTGACTAGAGAAATGCTGCATTCGGAGTTGTTTTCTGATCTTGAATTGTACCTTGTTCACTGACCTTAAGCTCCATAATCTTGATTACTGTTACGAGTTCTGTGTGGACATTGTAATGGATAGTCGGACCCAGATGTGAAGGAGAGTGTTGTGGGAGAGATGGTGGATGTCAGAATAAAGAACACTGTAGGGTGGGGAAGTGAACGTGAAGACAGGCAAAGTCAGGTATGGTTCCCACATGGTTCTTGCAGCTGCTAATCAAAAGGTTGGTGATTTACTTGTGAAAATTCACCTATTAAAGTCCCTAAAGACCACAAGATCAACATGAGCTAGAGCGGACTCGGTAGAAACTAGTTAAATCTAGACAGTTTCACTCGGTCTGAAACTAAACTTCCACAAATATGTACAAAATTCTTCTAACGGTACTACCATTGACCCAGTCTCCCAAATTAAAAAGCTAAGAATTATCCAGTGCCCTTCTCTCTTGCCTACCCAATCAGTAGGCCAGTCTGGCAGGCACTTTCGGTTCTCCACATCCAAGAGCATGCCCACCATTCATGCCCTTCTCACAATGTTGGTGGGCAGCAGAATGCATCTAACTGGTCTCCAGAGGTTCAATAAACTCTCCCTCCAAATGATCCCTTAGACCCCTGCCAGAATTTTCCCTTTAATGATCTTACTTCAAAAGACACGAAAAAAAATTCCAATGCTGTAGAACAATGTCTGAGTCTTTAAGATAAGGTTCCACCCTACATTTTGCTACTTGTATCCTGCTAGCAACTCAACCCATCCATGCATGCATGTCTTGTCACATGGTATTCCTGATATTCCCCCTCCCCAACTTCACTCTCTAGAGAATTTCTGTAGATCCCAGTTTTGTAGAGCCTGAAGTGTATATAATTTGGAGGTTCTCTTTAAGAAAACTGCTTCAAAAAGCCTTTTTTGAAGTGTGAAAATGCAAAGACGACACTTCGAGGACCAATATGCACCTGACCCAAACCATGGCATTTTCAATCATCTCATGTGCATGTAAATTCTGTGTAATGAATAAAGAAGACAGAAAGATATTTGAAGTATTTGAATTATGATGTTGACGAAGAGTATAAATAAACATGGATTGCCAAAAGAACAAACATATGTGAGCTGAAATGTTCGTTGGAAATGAAAAAAAAAAAAAAAAAAGAGGACGATCTCTAGGCTTTCAGCCAAGATTCATCTGATATAAAAAATAAAATCCACCTGGAGCGGCTAGAAGAACAGAAGATACTTCTTGAAAGAAAGACCGACAGGAAAAATACAAAACAATATAGGCAGACTGACTGATTACTACAAGAACAAGCAAGTTGCTC
>NW_006408902.1:708439-727399 GCF_000296735.1 Chrysochloris asiatica
GAGGGGGTGGGGAGCAGGCTTGCAGGCTATACCCTTTGGTTTGTTGATGATGCATGGAAGGCATTGTAACCATGGCTATACGATAGGATGAATGTAAAACTAATGTTCTCCCATGTAAAACTATCACAAAATTTATAAAAAAACATTAAAAAAAAAAAGATTGGAGTCCTGGGCTGGCTCTGCAGTATGCTGCACTGAGCCACAAGGTTGGTTTGAACCACAAGGTAGGCAGTTCAAATTCACCAACCGCTCCTTGGAAACTCTAAACACGGTCGCTATGAGTCAGAACCAATTCTGACTCGTAATAATAACATGCTCACGTAATAATAACATGCTCAAGATCATATATGGACTTGTTTAAATTTGCTTCAGCTTCAGCCTGAACTTGCATATGAACAATTTGATGATGGTCCATTCCATAGTTGGCTCATGGCCTTGTTTTACTTGATGTTAATGAGTTTTTCCATCTTCTCTTCCCAAAGATATAGTCAATTTGATTCTTATGTATTCCATCTGGTGAGGTCCACATGTATAGTTGTTGTTGATATTGTTGTAATGAAAACATCGTTAGTCTTGCAAAATTCTATCATGTGCTCTCCAGCTCATTTCTATTACTAACGCTGTATTTTCCAACTACTGATCCTTCCTCTTTGCTTCCAACTTTTCATTCCAACCACCACTGATTATCAATGCATCTTGATTGCACTCATCAATTTCATACTGAAGAAGTTGGTCGAATTCTTCAATTTTTTCATCATTGGCTTTGGTGGCTGGTGCATACATTTGAATACTCATTTAATTAACTAGTTTTCCATGTAGACGTATACAGGTATTATACTATCACAGACAGCACTGTACTTTGTATTGCAAGATAGATCTTGAAAAGTTCTTTATGATGATGAATGTAACACCATTCCTCTTGAATCTGTCATTCTCAGCATACTACATCATACAATTGTCTGATTCAAAATGGCCAGTATCAGCCCATTTCAGCTACTAGTGATTAAGATAACAATCTTTACGCATTCCATTTTATTTTGGATGACTTCCAGTTTTCCTAGATTCATACTTCCTACATTACTCATTCTGATTATTAATGAATGTTTGCAGTTGTTTCTTCTCATTTTGAAGCATGCCCCATTAGTAAATGAAGGTTCTAAAAGTTTTGCTCCATCCATGTCATTAAGGTTGACTCTGTTTTGAGGAGGCAACACTTCCCTAGTCATATTCTGAGTGCCTTCCAACCTGAAGGACTGACTCACCTCCCCAACTGCATTAGAAAATGTTTTGCTGCTTTGCATAAGGTGGCTAACCCCTCAAAAGTGAACCACCTAATCTTTCTCATTAGTCTAATCTTTGTCTAGAAGCTCTGCTGAACGAATCTATCATCAGTGACCTTACTGGTATTTCAAACACCAGTGACACAGCTTACAACATCACAACGACACACAAGCTACCACAGTACAAAATATAAAACCCTGGCAGATAAGTGGGTTTGGGATCCAGTCCCTGCGTATCCTGAAATTTCCCTCTGACCACCCTCAATGCTATCACACGCAGGACATATGAAGGAGAGAAAGAGACCATAGTCTTAAGAACTTACTGTTGCACTACCTTGTTTCTGCAAACTTGGTTAAGTCCTACAACCAGGTGAATGCACTATTCTGGTGCCAGGGTCTTAGAAGGAGGCTGAGTCTTCCTTAGCTTAATGGTGAATCATTCCCTGCTCCTATTCATCCTCCAGAACAAAGTCCAGCACCCTGGTCCTATGCAACATCTCCTTCCCATGGGCAACAGGACGCCCTTAACCTATATTCTGAGAACAGATCCTGTTGTGATGGACAGTGAGCGTGTGCTAGACTCTCTGTAGCTACAGACTGGGGTCAAGTCACTTTCGACATGCCAGAAGCACTTCAAGTGCATCTCAGAGACAGAGGGTCCACAAGGAGGCCAGCCCTAGCAGCAACACCTCCCAGGGAGGCAGACAAGCCTACATTAGTCTGAGTCTCACCCAAGAAACCGGAAGTCAAATGGTCATTCCTAAAAGGCCACCTCTGCATTCTCCTCAATGCCTCCATTTGGCCCAGTGAAGACCAATCTGGGGCAGGGATGGTTGCACACAGGCAACTTCCTCTTTTGTCCTGTTATCCAAAATGAAAGTATACCCTAGAAGACTTACCTGTGCCCACAGCCACAGAAGTGTCCTCCCACACAAATAAGGAATATGGTCATATCACTTGCCTTGGCCCAGGGAACCACAGCAAGCCAGCTACACAGGGTTAACTTGATGAAGCCTGTGGACATATCCTTGCTACCTTCATGAGCATACGCCCAAGCTAGCCAGCTGGTGCTGAGAGCGGAGCTGTCCGAGTCAAGTTATCCCAGAACAGCAGTCTCACAGCCAGTATTCAATTCGACCAAAGGGTCTTGAGAAAATACAGCCAACACTCACTGTTGTCCGGTGAACTACTTAAGGGGTCCTTCTAGTCCCAGTGTTTTTAAGTTCCACCAAGTGAATAGGTGGGATTATAAACATGAGGTGCTTCTGACCCACCAAAGGGAATGGATAGCTTGCTAATAATGTAAATAAGGTGCATGGAACACGTGTGGAAGTGATATCCTGAAAATAAGATGCCTAGAATCCTAATTAGGGGCATGGTCAGTATTGACATCCTACTACGCTTAAAACGAGCCATTCCAGAGGTGTAAAGGACAACCTCGCAAACACCAACAAAGACGAGTCAAGAGCAGAGTGTGCGCTTTGGGCCTCGGATCCCTGCCTGAGAACCTCTCTAGCCGGAAACTACAGAGAGAGAAAGAGAGAGCGCTGTAACAGCAGAGACAGCAACTAGCAGCAGCGGAGAAGCAGCAAAAGTAGCAGAACCCGGAGCCAAGTAGGAGGCGGAACAGCGCACTTCCGGTACTGCGAAGTGAGAGAGCTGAGTGCCACCGACAGAAGGCATGCTGGTAGAATGTAGTGGCTCCAGTCATTTGATGCAACTAACGAGCTCTGTAACACTTACCCAAGGAAGGCAGAGGCTAGGCCAGCCCAAGAGACCCAAGGAGCTGAGAGGTCTAGGGCTAGAGAGAGGCATGCCTGTCTAGTACAGCTAAGAAGAAGCTGTCCTGAATGAAGAACTGTATCCCTAGTCAATGATACTGAATAGTACTTCCATAATAAACTCCCTAATCATCAACACTGTCTGTGGCCATTGCAGTGTATTATCAAATTTAGCAGAGAAGCAGAAAGTACTTGAGAGGGACCATTGGGGTCAGAATTGGTAAATTCCATCTCATAAGTATCAGCCTTGAAGTATTGATCTTGATTCCTCCTCCTTATGAATTTAAAGGAGGTCCTGCTCTATCCCCATGCCACTCACTCTTAGTGAACCTCAACTTGACCCAAAGAACTGTGAAGAGTGGCTTAGCTGATTACACTGTTAAATTTGGGAAAGGTTTGTTATGTAGGAATCAATAACTGATACAACAAGTACTGCTTTTTGCGTAAACACAAGAGTCAGGTGAGTTAACAGAATTGCTGACAGCATTATCCAGCACAGACTAGCTTTCAAACATAGCACATGGAATGACGTGTCTCCTGCAAGGTCAGAGCTGGGAATAGGTCTTCTGGGCCCAGAGGCCTGACAACTTGCAGCAAGAACTGTGTCCCATGATGACTTGTTCAGAAGGTGGTGTGATGACACAGGGGCATGCTTACTGCTATGCTATGGACTGGAATGGACCCGTGGTGTGGCACTGGACTTAAACCACAAGGTCGCACTTCAAGCCGACCACGTGCTCCTTGGAAACCCTATACGGGGTCCTATGAGTCGAAACCAATCTGACAGCATGTAACAACAACAACAACATGGACTAGAAAGGGTCTAGGTCAGTTCTCCCCTGTTCCCAATCCCTCTACCTTCATGCTTTTTGATGCCTTCATAGAAATGAACTACCTGACCCCTGGGAAGAGTGTGGGAGTCACACCTTTGGAGTGGTCAGTCTCTTCAAGGGCAAGCTGATTGTGAGGTCCCTGTCCAGACTTCCCTATGTTATAGCCACCATGAGCAACACACGAGGAGAAGGATAAGAGTCACTCCTATAGCTGCTCCTGGAACGTCCACCATGCAAAACAAAGCTCTGTGCAGACTCCGCTCTTTAGAAACACTCATTTCAGTGCTGGGAAGTATCCCTCCAGCAGCCACGATGACAACTAAGACCAGCCCATTTCTTAACTACTGGGCATTCCCACCTGTCATTTCTAGAAATGATGAAAGAGGAACATGTTTCAATAGCACGGCATCAGTTGACTACTTCCACTAATAAAATGAACTACCAGGATTGGAGGGATGTGCCCTGTGTAATGATGCCTTGGGCTACGATGAGCCCCACAACACAGAACACATCTCCATGAGTACTGCAGGCTTGACCCCCTGCTGGAACTTCAATGAAACCATGGAGAATTGGCACTGTGAAAAGAATCAATAGTAAAGATAGAGCAAAAATGAAATTTACATAAAAAGCCATGAAAGATACAAAGACTGTTAAAAGAAGAGCATCGCATATGTTTTCAAAGGATTCTCTTTCAAGATCAGCTAAATCCCAAGTGAATAATATATTTCCCATTTTTATACTGTGCAATAGTCATACCCCTCATTTTTTTAAAAAAGGAAAATAAAGAATAAAATGCTTTTAGATAAAGGTTTAGGACTCAGTATGTTTTAAGGATTCTGATCCCCTCCTTGCTAGTCCCCCACATCCCAAAAACATCTGAGTTACTTTTCTGAGATCTTCTAAAATGGGACATTTGTAGTAATAGGAACTGTGGCACACAGTTCTAGAGTAATTGTTACCTAGTGCTGATATAACAGAAATACCAAAAGTGGATGGCTGTAACAAACAGCATTTATTTTCTGAATTCAGGAGGTCAGAGGACCAAATTCAGGATACCACCTCTGGGGCAATGCTCTCTGACTGCTCTAGTGGTTGTTAGGTGCCATCAAGTTGGTACTGATTCATAGCAACCTTATGCACAACAAAATGAAACACTGCCCGATCCTGGGCCAACCTCACTATTGTTGACACACTTGAGTCCATCGATGCTGCCACTTGGCCAATCCATCTCGTTGGGGGTCTTCCTCTTTTTCTCTGACCCTCCACCTTACTAAACATGATATCCTTCTCCAGCGACTGATCCCTCCTGACAATATGTCCGAAGTATGAGAGACAAAGTTTGACCATCTTGGCCTTCAAGGAGCACTCTGACTGCACTTCTTCCAAAACGGATCTATTGGTTCTTTTGGCATCCCATGGCACTTTCAATATTTTCCTCCAACACCATAACTCAAAAGCATCAATTCTTTTACGATCTTCCTTATTTCCTGTCCAGCTTTCGCATCCATATGAGGGTATTGAAAATACCATGGTTTGGGTCAGGCGCACCTTACTCCTCAAGCTGACGTCTTTGCTCTTCAACACTTTAAAAAGGTCTTGTGCAGGAGGAAAGTTTTTATCTCTTGTAAACTTCAGTTCCGGAGTGATCTTCACATGGCTTGGCATCCATCTTTTCCCATCTCTGCTTGCTCCCATCCTTATTTAATCTTTTCTCATCTCAAGAGATGTCTCAAGATACATCCTACTCTAACCCCATCTCATCAAGACAGACATAACACAACAAAGACAACTTATTTCCAAATATGATTCTAACCACAGATATAGGTGGTAGGATTTGTAACACATATTTTTTAAGGATACCCCTCAGTCCATAACATCTAGTACAAACAGAAGGGCTTGGTTCTGGCACATTCTGAAAAAGATTAGCAGTAGGATGGAGCACAGAGAAGTGGGAAGCAGGCATCAAAGAGTGTCCAGGCACAGCAGGGTAAACTCTGCAGGTAGCATCTGAGAAGTCAGGAACCAGAGCCCGCAGGATGTGTCTGCACTAGAAGGAAATGTGAGAGAGGCTGCCTGACATAAACAGCTTTACAAAAAGGAAAACACATGATGAAACTTCAATTCTATTTTCACAAATGGATGGCAGTGGAGAGTTGGGGACTTGCATGCCTACTTATTTATTTTGGCGCTGCTATTAAAAAAAAACAAAACAAAACAAACAAAACAACGGATTAAATTAAGGAGACATGGGATTTTTCACCTGAAGCCTATTCTACAGAATAACCACACAAAAACACAAGGAAAAGTCCAAAAATACTGCTACAGAATCATAAAAACCTTTACTAATCAAAAATATCAAAATTTGAAGCTAATGATTCTCTACACATCCTCCATGCATCATGCACGGGTCCACAAGATCAGTTTGATCTGCAAGGTCGGTGGTTCAGATCCACCTGCTGCTACTCAGAAACCCTAAACAGAGTCGCTATGAGTCGCAACCAACTCGATGGCACTTAGCGACAATAACATCTGAAGTTGTATACTTCTGAAGGTAATGTTTCCATCTTTCTAACCCTTCCATGGGCAATTCTGTGTATTTGTTGTTGTTGTTGTTGTTGTTGTTGTTGTTAAGTGCCGTCGAGTCAATTCCGACCCATAGCAACCCTGAATAGGGTTTCCAAGGAACAGCTGGTGAGCTTGAACCACCGACCTTGCAGTTCAAATGGCTTTGCAGTCTGGCGCATTAATGCATAGTGCCTCTTACACACATCAAAATGGCAGTTTTGGCATCACGAGGGACTCAAATCATGCTCTTTTTCAATATTCTTTGAATTTTAGAAACAAAAATGTCTAAAGGAACAAGATAAGGGCTGGGAATGAAGTTAGGTTTCCTAATGAAATTCTCATCGGATAGCCCTCGTTAATCTTGCAGATTGAGCAGAAATATAGAATGAATAGCAAAAAGTCCTCGATACAACTTTCCTAGTGTTTTTTTTTTTTTTTTAAACAATGAAATTTTCAATTGTCTTAAAATTGTTTTGTAATAAAAGCCCCTTGATTGTCCTGTGTCCTTCCCAAAAATCACCATAACCCTCTAAGCTGACCTCGCTGCCTTGAATTTAACTAGCTCAGCAGAGGCCCACAGAAGTCACTGTTTTGTTTGGATAATTAAAGGTATCCTAAGACAAATGTCCATCCTGGTATGGCATTATAGGATCAGCACTGGACTGTGAACCACAAGGTCGGCAGCTCAAACCCACCAGCTGCTCCTCGAAAATCCTATACAGTGCTGCTGCTATGAGTTGGGACTGACTCCATGGTACTTCTACAAGTTTATTCATGCCGCGGAGTTGGTTCAGGCTCATAGCGACCCTGTGTAGGGTTTCCAAGGTTTCTTATATCTTTGCGGGAACAAAAAGGCTAAGTTTTCTCCCAACGAGCGGCTGGCGGGCTCAAACCACAGATGTTGCAGTTCACAGCCCAGTGTTTATCGTATGGAGCCACTGCATTTCCCATATACATATGGAATCCTGGTATGATGCTATAGGATAAACACTCATCGGCAAAGCTGGTTTGAACCACAAGGTCAGCGGTTCAAACTCACCAACCGCTCCTTGGAAACCCCATACAGGGTTGCTATGTGTCAGAACCAACTCGATAAAGCTCAGCAAGAAAAAAAATCTGTGAGTAACGGAGACAGTAGAAAATATGCCGAGTCTGTGAGTGCTAGCAAGAAATATCTTGCTTTGCGTGGAAATAAGAAACCTCCAGATTTGAGACTGACGGTGACAGCAGACACATGAAGACACTTAAGCCCCAGCAGGAAAGGTACCATTCTTCATGCAGCTGCAAATGCATCTCCTGTGACGTCGTGAAAGACACAGGGAGTGGAGGGGACTTGGAAGGGGCAAGAGTGAGTGCTGGTTCGGGACTGGGAATGAGCACATCAGGTGTATCATGCTATCCTCTCTACTTCTGCAATATTTCAACATTCCCCAAAACAAAAAGTTTAAAAAGAAAAGTCACTTAATCTCTGTAATGCTTAAAGTTCTTCAAACTATGTGTATGTGTGTGTGTGTGTTGTGGGGGGAGGAGGGCAGGAGGAGCATGAACTCCTGTGTAAACCTATCCACATGACACCAGTTCACATGAACACAGCCTTCAACTCAGAATCCAAGAGTGAGCTGAAAAGTCTTAGGAGCAGTTGGCCCACAAGGCCCATACAGCAACAAGATTTCAAGAGTCTATCAAACCTACATTCCCTAGGCCTACAGTCACTGTGGGCTTAGGGATATGCTGGACTGAAAAGTTGGTTTGTACCACAAGATCAGCTGTTCAAGCTCACCAGCCGCTACTCAGAAACCCTATACAGGATCGCTATGGGTTGGAACTGACTCGATGACACTTAACAACAACAACAACACAGTCACTGAAGGTAGCCTAGGCTTCCTACAAAGGTGTTAGACTGAGAGTCTCAGGTCCCACCGCTGGCCAACATCAAGACCTAGAAATCCTGGAGATGCAGCCATTGTGACTCTGTTGGAAAACCACGGGTGGCTGCACCAATGCATGTTCCATTTCATTTACCTGCTGATTAAAGTCCAAAATGTAGCAGAGCACACCACGGTCCCCAGTGCTAGGTGGAAGGAAGGCTATTTAGCAAATCAACCCACTCAGGGAACTTGTAAACTTGGGATTGTTGTTGTTGTTGTTAAGTGCTGTTGAGTTGGTTCGACTCATAGCAACTTTGTATAGGGTTCCCAAGGACTACCTGGTGAGTTTTAATTGACAACCTGGTGGTTCAAACCTTATGGTCGAGGGCTTGTTCCTACAGCACCACGCCAGGACTCCAAACTTGGAAAAATATCAGTTAATTCAGGATCCCCAGATGTTTGTGACACGCTGAAAATCCCTGTCAGTCTATGAATAACTATAGTGTGACACTGTGGGTTAATACGCTGCTGGCCTGCAAAGTTGGTTTGAACCACAAGGTTGGCAGTTCAAGTTCACCAGTTGCTCCTCAAAACCCCTGTACATGGTTGCTATGGGTCAGAACCACCTAGGTGGCACTTAACAACAACAACAACAGGAGGTCAGAAAGATATCCTAGACTTCCATTTCTACCCTCCTGTTTCCCTAGCATGTCCATGGAACCAGAAACAAGGCATTATTTTCTCACTGAGAATGTCCTGGTGATAGAATCAAGAGAAAATTAGTTCATTCTTAGCTGAAATTAAATTCCTAAAAATTATTTTCTATGATTAAAAGCATGGATTAATTATAATCAATGTAATGAAACAAGGTATATGAATGTTTGAATGTGAAACCGATGATGTGCCCTGAAAACTTTCACTCAATCCACAATAAAAACCTTAAAAAAAAAAAAATCATGGATTACATAGCCCTCCAATTCCTTCTTGAAACAAAAATGCGTCCAACCCATCATAAGATTCTAGTAGCTGTTCCACTTCCTTAAGAGTTGCATTTCAAGGTTTGTATTCCAAATATTTCCCCACCCCTTTTATGCATATCCTCCAGCCAAGGCCAGTTAAGCTATAAAAAGTCCCATGGGAAAAGAGAGGCAATGCTTACCTTGGCTTCACATATCTTGGAGCAGGAATACTTACAGACTGGAAAAGAAAGATAAAGAATGTGTTAAGCAGTCTCTGCAGCAGTGCTTATTACATCTCAAACTCTCTCAGCCCTTGAGAAGGTTCTATTGCAGATCCTATCTGCAGCTCTCAGAGCACAACCAAGGCCTCTCCCACGGAGACGGAAGCTGTTCGCTTATAACAATCCAGAGTTTCAAAAGAATGTGATGTGGCATCATGTCTAAAGCAACTTAAAACTGTTCTCTGCTAGAAATCACTCACAGATGAGGTTCTGACAACTTCCAGGGGTCTTTTTTGGGGGAGCAGAGTTACACAGTGATTTTTGAAGGGGTATATCCAGCCAAATGTGATTCCAAAATAGAAAGGCAGTGAATTTGGTCAGTAAAAGGCACCCATGAAGGAAAGAGTTTAATCTCTGAAAAAAGAAGGAAAAGTTGAAAATGTGTTATAAGAAATGAAATGGGAGCCTTTACGTTAGTGAGAAACCAGGCACGTAATTTCTGCACCCCTTCTGCTTCTGGAAGCTAGGAACTAACTGTCAAAATAAATCTATGTCTAAATTCCTTCAGGGAAAGCCTTGGATGGGGGCCAACTGTGTGACCCCATCACATCATGTCGGCTTGGATACATTAACAATGCAGACTTAGAGCTGGAACCGATGGGATTTTACAGGCCCCCCTCCACTCGAGACTGCAGCTGTGCCAATGAGACATGAAGCCCCCCTTCCCCAGTGGTGTCTTGCAGCTCCTAGCCTTGTCTCCAGTCCTGGCAGCAACTTGCAGGTCCTGCCCCTTGAGTCTCCAGCCTTGAGGGTAGCTTTCAGACCCTGTCCCTGTCCCCAGGTCCTCATGACACAGTCCCCAGCCCTGGTGGTGTGGCATGCAGACCATGACCCTGTCCCCAGCATATTCAAGCACAGACAGTAAGACTATGAAACCCTTGGACATGAAGAATGATGCCTCAAACCCCAAGGGGGCATCTCAAAACCCCCTATCTGCTCAGGCTCAACTCCCAACTCATGGTGGCAGCTGTGGGGTGAGCTAAAGTGACCTAGGTTTGGGAACCCAAGACATGGAGTCCTGTCTGGGCTCTGTCACACTCTAGCTGTGCTCTCTTGGTCAGGTCAGGAGAATGTGCTGGGCCGGTTTCCTCTGACAGGGTCACTGTGTGTCCAATAAAGGAATCTGCCTGGACATCGTACAGTACATGTGATTGTGCACTAAGGGTGTGGGATCTGGAAGAACAAGGCGCACAGACCCCAAATCCTGGCTCAGCTCTTGGAGACTCCATGAGCTTCAGAAACCTCTCACTCATCAAACTTCCATTTCCCATTATGGGAATAGAAATACTTAGATCCTTATGATTTGTGTGGGTGAGAATGAGGATAAAACATATACAGTAACTTGGCCAGGGTTTGGCAGTAATGGGAATTCCAGTAAAGAACTACTGGAACTGTTGTCTTCAAAAATCTATTTTTAACTTGTTTTTCTAGGTCTCTGACGTGTGTGAGACAATTCATGAAGATAGACAGCAATTCTAATTCTAATGGGGAACACAGTGGCTCTGTACATAAGCACTGGCCTGCGAACCACAAAGTCAGTGGTTCAAGGCCACCAGATGCTAAGATTCACAGCCTCAGAAATCCTACAGAGGGTAGACTTGAGTTGGAACTGACTTGTCGGCATTTAACAACAACAACGGGGACACTGCACCACAATGAAGAATGATTTTCAAATCAAATACCCTTGACAGTGGAGAAACGAGATTACCACAGCCCAGACAAAAAAATCCCGACAGAAAAGAAAGAGGGGCCTGAGACCAGCAGGGAAAAATGGCATAAAACGGACAGGTGGTAGATGACGAGCAGATGAGCCCCTCTCCTGGCACCACCAGATGCTCTGTCCACGCACACGGACTCATATGCGCTGAGCAGCTCCAGCAGTGTGGTGGCTGTCATTGTTAAGTGTTGTCTAGTTGGTTCTGACTCAGCGACCTGCATTGGGTTTCGGATTTCAGCTGCCGACCTTGTGGTTCACAGTCCAGCGCTGATCGTACAGCACCACACATCCTTGAGGTAGGTAGCCTTCAAAGCGGCCTCCAATGATCCTAACCCTCCAGGTATTCACACCCTTTTTAATGTCCTTCCACACCAAATCAGCGCTGCTCTGTGAAATGACTCCGTATAACAGAAGGAGATGGCGTGTGGCCTCATATAAACCCACTGCACCTATGCCCTGGTCTCCTGGATCACTCTCTGTGAAAAAAGCACATTATCATAGCATAAAGGTACTCAAACAACTCTATGGAAAGGCCCACATAGGAATCAAATGTGGCCTCCCATCAACAGCCAGAACTCACTTTTAGCATTGAAGCAAGTCCCTCATCCCTAGTCAAATAATTAGATGGCTCATGAGAGATGCTGAGCTACAAGACCTTGAAAGCAGCATTCATATTCCAGATCCAAAGAAACTGTGATAGATAACAAGGTTTTAACAAAGCTTCTGAGAAGGCTTGTTACGTAGCGGTAGGTAACAATGGCCAGCGGAAGGAAGACACTGGTGTAACTGACATACTCATGGTGGGCTTACTCTGTGAGAGAGGACCACTGAAGGGTGAAATGATAAAACAAGGGGGGTCTCAAAGGACTTCTAAATTATCTTCTCCAGCAGCATGCTAAAGGGAAAACCAGCTAAATATAGTTTTATGAATATGTCAACATGTCAGCATATGAAACTTCTTAGACGCCATCAAAGGCAAGGGATGCCTATGTGAAGAGGGTACCTGTCATTTTTACGGTTCTCAGCATATATTGCCAAATCACATGCAAGAAAGATTCAATCAATAGACACTCTTGTGAACAATATATTAGAGTGTCATTTCTGGGTTTTTCCTAGAACTGAGTGTCATATTTAAAAAAAAAAAAAAAGACTTGCTCATTGGTGAGTTTTAAAAAGTGCTAATTCACCCTTAAATAAATTGGCCATTGATGAGTTAGTTGTATGAGTCCTTTCACAAGACAGAAGACTTTTTTGCCTCTCTTATTTGCCATCCCACAAGCAGAAATCTGAGAACACAGTAAGCAGAGCTAGTTCCAGATGTGCTAAACCCACACAGCTGGACACTTCTTTCTAAGGAAGAACCATTGTCCTGCTTGAGAAGAGAGCTCTATGGCATGCAGGATACATTATGACTTTCTAAAAGTCACTCTTGCTGCTAAAGTACAGCTGATGCTGTTCCGAGTACTTTACACACACCCACGGCAATCAGGGACAAAGAAACACTTGGTATCTCCATTTCACAAATAGAAAATTGAAGTTCAGAAATGGAAGTAACTCGGCCCAGCCACAAAGCAAGTAAGAGATGTAACATCCCTAGGTTGTTAGAGCCTCCACCTGGTTCTCAGTGGAGAGGGGAGCAAACCCAAGGGGTTTGATTTACAGAAATCATGAACCAACCTAAACATCCATCAACTGATGAACGGATAAACAAAATGTGGTAAGTACAGACAATGAAATATTACTCAGCCATAAGGCGAAATGATGCAGCTTCAGCAGGGATGAACTATGAGAGCATTATGATCATTAAAATAAGCCAGTAAAACAAGCATGAATATTATATGATCCCACTTTTACATATAAGCACTTGACTGCTAATCACAAGGTCGGCAGTTCAAACCCACCAGCCGCAC
This sequence comes from Chrysochloris asiatica, assembly GCF_000296735.1. Taxonomy (NCBI): domain Eukaryota; kingdom Metazoa; phylum Chordata; class Mammalia; order Afrosoricida; family Chrysochloridae; genus Chrysochloris; species Chrysochloris asiatica. Next base: position 721,634 of record NW_006408902.1, read on the forward strand.
CTCAGAAACCCTACACAGGGTCACTATGTGTTGAAACCAACTCGTCGGCACTTAACAAAAACAACTTACAAATATGAAAAACCAAGAATAGTTAAGTACATACCGATCAAAGTTCATTTGTGACTACAAGACGTGGAAAGTCGAGGGAGGGGGACTCATTACTTAGGAGACACTGAGTTTTGTTAAGAGGGATGGTATCATTTGAGGATAGAAATGATGGCTAAACAACATGATGAACATAATTAATGTGAAGAATGTTGAAATGGCAAATGTCTTGTTATATACATATTATTGTTATTGTTAATTGCTACTGAGTTGGTTCCAACTCATAGCAACACTGCATGGTATTTCCTAGGCTGCACCTCTTTGCAGGAGCAGAAAGTCTCATCTTTTTCCCACGGTGGTTTGGGCTCAAACCACCAATCTTGTGGTTCGCAGTCCAGTGTTTATCACACAATTTTTAAAAAAAGAGAGAGATGATGCAATGAATGTGAAGGTGCTAGCTAGTTATGTTCTAATAGCAGGGGCATTACTAAATTAGGAACAAAGACGAAATAAAAGCAATAGGTAACACCAAACAAACCAAACTTGAGGATGTTTCCATAATAAATACATTACAAACAGCACTTGCAATTTATTAGGTAGAGGAGGATCCCCTAGGCATATATACACACTCTAGACCCTCTCTGACAAAAACTCGAGTCACTAAATCAAATTAATGCAGATGACCACCCTAGAACACAATACTGATGAAAGGAAGAATCTGTATGAAAACAGTGAACTTTTAAGAAGCAGCAAACCGCCAACCAGCCCAGCGTGGTTGAATTCTTGCATTTGTTGAATTCTTGCCAGTAGCATTCCAATCAGAGCAACCAGTTCCACATGCCCAGGACTGTACCAGAATCCACATCAGAAACCAGTGATCACAGACATGTGACACCTTCTCCCCACTTACCATGCACAACTTTCTGGACCAGAGGCAAGAGCCTCCTACCCCCACCTACCTGGAGACTAGTCACCCACCAGCCACCCAACCACCAGCCACCCACTGCCAGTGCTGTGCTGCCTTTACTTTCTGTATTTGCTTTCTACGCCTTCCTTTTTCCACCACCCTATCCCTCATTCCTAGAAGTCCTGGTATCCCTCATTCCTAGAAGTCACTGGACTACAAGATTGGTTTAAAACAAAGGCCGACAGTTCAAACTCACCAGCCGCTCCTCGGAAACCCTATGCAGGGTTGCTGTAAGTTGGAACCGATTCAACAGCACTTACAACAACCCCTCTACCGTATTTCCTTTGTTAATTTCCCCTTCTTTTCTTTCCTCTTCCCTCGCCTTTTCTCTTTTTTAAGATCATTGGAGTGGACTGCCCCTCAGCCCAATCACCTTACACTTCTCTAGTTGGAGGTGCACACTCTCATTGAACAAAGCAATGAGCTGTTTTTTAATGCTGTTTCTTTCATTCTGCATTCTTCATTATTCCTCCACCTCCACCCACCCCCTTCTCTTTCTCTTCTTTCTTTTCTTTTATTCTTATGCTCCCCACTTTTTTTCTTTTTGGTCCCATGGAATGGATGCCTACACCTTCCACCCTCCCACCCCAAAGTCAGCAGAGCTCTCTTGTCTTCCTCTGATGACTGCAGTGTGCACTCCATGGAGTTAGCTTCATGTGGCCATGGCAGTTGTGTCTGGAAGCTAACATGTAAAACAGTTTTTGTTTCTTTTCATTTTTTCCTTTCCTATCAGCTCCCAACTTAGCTCTTAATTTTTCTTTTTCTTTCTTTTCCCTCCGCCCTTTTATTTATTTACTCTAGCTGTGGCACCTCTACATTCAACAGCCCCTGCCCCATCCTCCTCCTCTGAGTGAGCACCACATTTGTACCCCAGTCATGCTTGGCAGCTAACATCAACAGAACACCATATTTTTGCTTCTTGGATTTTTTTCTCTCGTGTTTTTCTCTATTTTCTTTCTTCATCGACCTCCTCTCCTTCCTTTCATTTTTTCATTTCTCCTTTTTGTCTACATTTCTGCAGAAATTGAAAACCAGCAACCCACCCACATGTTGCTTCACATGATAGGGACAGCTTTGGGATATCCTGAGTCCTCTTTCTCCTCTGGCCCAAGAGGGACAGCCTAGGAGTAAGGAGAAAGGGAGCAGGACCAGGACCATGGCAGAGAAAATATGACCAGGCTCAAAAAACCACCAACCACAAAAGGAAAGAACCTTAACAGTCAAACCACAGAGCAGAATCAACCAAACAGAAAAAAAGAGCAAACAGAAGGGGGTAGCACCTCTTTTCCAAGAAGCCTGCATCCCTTTACTAAAAATCAAATAAATATCGCCCCCCCCTCCTTTATTAAGACATAATCAGTGAAGGGCAGCATCAGACCTGCCCCTGAGGGAGGGCATCTGAGATCAGAAAGAGAAAACTGTACTTTATCCATGCTCCTCAATTCCATGGGGTCTTCTCCACTGGTAGACGTCTCTCTCTGACGTGTACTTTCACTTTACAATAAATGGGCTCTGGGTGAATGTTCATTGTACATGTGTAATTGAGAAGCTCAGTTGAGGTTGATTCTTCATACTCCTGAGAGAGGGAGTCCAGGGGGAATGAGACACATCCACTACAACATCACACATGAAGCTACTCTGCAAAATTGGTCATCAGAGACTCACATCTGCATTCCCACCCACTCCCAAATCCACGTGTAGACATATGATGAGTGCCCCGGTGCTGACTCCAAACTAGCAAACACAGTAATACACCTACCCTACTGACTGGACATATTTATATAAAAACAAACCAAAAAAGAAAAAAAAAAAAAATCAGTTACAGCAAACAAACATACAATCAACAAATGAATACAAAAACTCTATAATGTTTTGGAGATAACATACAACTTCAAATTGCATACAAAGAAACAGGGCAAGTAAGCTCAGACAAGTAATTAGAATACAGGGCTAGATAACATTCTGAAGAAAAAACTGCAATTGGAACTAACTGATACAGAATTCAAAAGATTTATATTTTAGGACCAATAAAATACACACAAAATCAAAGAAAAGTCACCCAAAACTCCAGAAGAATTTTTAAAAGAGAAGATTACAAGAACTAAACAACAATGCAAATGGAAAATTAGAAACCATACAAAACAGTCAAAAGAAATCCAGAAAATGAATACTAAAATTTCAGAACTAGATAACCCATTGGAAGAACGAAGGAGTAGAAATGAATCACTAGAGGAAATTTATAGAGACTGAAGGAATATCTCTTAATACTAATCTGTTAGAGGAACAATGAGAAAAAGAAAAGCAGAAAGTCTAGGAATTACGTGAGATGCCGAAAAGATGAATAAAGTAGGTGTTACTGGAATTCAAAAACAGGCACAGACTAAAAACAAGCAACGACAAAAATTGTTAAATTTTTTTGGAAGAAATTTTCCCTAGTATCATCAGAAACAAGAAGATACGCATTAATAAAACTCAACAAAAGGAGGCTTCCTGCGAAACCTTTGCATTGCTTAAGACCATAGACGGAATCCTGAACCCCATTCAGAATCTTCTGAGGTGGGAAATCTCCACTTGAAAGGACAAGCAGACCAGCCTAGAGCAGCTAGAAGAACAGAAGATATTTCTTGAAAGACCAACAGGAAAAACAAATACAAATAATGGCAGTCCGACTGACTACTATAAGAACAAGCAAGTTGCTCACCCAGGAGACATCAAGGAAAGTGGTCAGGTCCCCTCAGGGCAAACCCCTTCCAAGACTAAGACTCAAGGGGAATACAGGAGCAGGCATACAGTCTGACTGGTGACCACGTTACTCACCAATAAGGGGAAGTGAGGGAAAAACAGCAATGAATCTGTGAGCTAACTCTGACCATGTTCAACAGACTCCTGTGAAGCCAGGTTGACACCTGGTTGGCCAGCAGTGTGGCAAGACCTGGGGACTCCTAGGCCCAGAGTCAGTGACATAGCCACAAAGGATTAGAGTGGAGAGCGAAGCATCCAGCTGATAAGAAGTGAGGGGATATGCACAAGAGCACCCACACTTGCAGATATTACCACTGACCTAGCTTCAATGACTGGATGATCAGAACTCGACTAGAAGATGAAAGAAGTGGGGGGGGGGATGAGTAATCTGATATAATTTGATGAACTTGGCCTACACCTATGGATGCAGTAGCTCAAAAGAGGGAACAAATCTTTATAGTGAAGATCATTCCCACCCCTTCCATACACAGAGCAGACAGGGATGGGCAACTTGGACATTGGCTACCCAAAATGGGGGATGGGGGTGGGGGGGCTACAAAGACAAGAAGTGACTGGCTCAACAAATCCCAAATCAGATAGAGCCCCTCAAATTATCACCTAAACATATCATAATAAAACTTTCCAAAATCATAGAAAGAATCCTGAAAGCAGCTCAGGAAATACGAAAAGTGCCAGCAGAGGAGAAACAGACAGAGCTCTAACTCCTTGAAAGAAACCAGCAGGCAAGAAAGTAATGGGATGATGTATATGAAATAGTGAAAGAAAAATATTGCCAACCATGAATTATACACCGAACAAATCTGACTCTAAAATATGATGGTGAAACAAGGACACTCTCAGATAAACAGAAAAGAAGAGAATTTGTAAAAACCAGACTATTGTGAAGTGCCTTCCAGTCAATTCCAACAGATAACGACCCTGTGGGGGTTGCTGAGGAGTGGCTGCTGAATTTGAACCTCCGACCTTGCAGTTCAAACTGACCTTGTCTTCAAGTGCTCATCCTATCCTGAAGTGCAACAACAGTATTAAGAAACCAGACTAACTTTACAAAGTTACAAAGAGAATCCTGTGGACACAAAACAAAACAAAACAGCAATGAACAAACTGAGATTGAGACACACAACATCACCCAGAAATCCCGCAAGATATAGAAGTATCAAACGTAACATATCTTCAAGACTTAAATGTTGTTGTTGTTAAGTGCCATATCACATTGGGTCCAACTCACAGTGACCCTGTATAGGGTTTTAAAGGAGTGGCTGGTTTACTTGAACTGCCAACCTTGTAGTTGAAACGGACCTTGCTGTCCAATGCATTAACTCACAGGGCCACCACACCAGGACTTAAATAGGGAACCATGAATATCATTCTCTAAATGATGGTAACTACCCACAGCAAAAAGATGGAATAAATAGCATAGGTACAGAACTTCCAAATGAAAAGGAAGTGAAGATGAGTTCAAGATAGAGGGACCGTTTTAAACTTGCGAAGATAATACATTGCAGGGTAAAACATCTTCTATAGGATAAGCACTGGATTGCTAACTGCAAGGTCACCAGTACCTTAACAACACACATCACCCAAAAAAAACCCACTTAACAACACACATCACCCAAAAAAAAACAAAAAACAAAAGGAAAACTATAGTTCCAATAAACATAAAAACAACAATGAATAAAATGATAAGAAAATCCATTATTGAAAAGAACTCAATTAGAAAACTATTACACAAAGAAATCAACACCACCCCATTAAAAAAATACATGTTCAACAAAATAAAAGGAGCAAAATCATATCTATCTAAAGTACATAATTACTTCTATGTCAGCTTGTCGCACTGTGCCAGTTGTTGCGTGTTGCTGGAAGCTATGTCACCGGTATTTAGAATGTTTGCAGGATCACCCGTGATGCAGAGCTTCCAAAGACAGACTAGGAAAAAGGAGAGGCAAACGACTTCTGAATGTTTAGCCACTGAAAACCTCATGAACAGC
>NW_006408902.1:759090-759948 GCF_000296735.1 Chrysochloris asiatica
ATGATGTAAATGCAGTAATGTCTTCGGGAGCTTCATTTGCTGATGGGGCACAACTCAAAATGAAAAACAATGACAACAACCACAAACCTGTAAGCATCCATTAATAATGGGAACATGGAATGTACAAAGCATGAATCTAAGAAAATTGGAAACTGTCAAAATTTAAATGGAATGCTTAAACATCGAAATGCAAGGCATTAGTGAACTGAGACGGACTGCTATTGGCCATTTTGAATCTGACAATCACATGACGTACTATGCAGGAAATGACAAACAGGCATGGCACTGCATTCATGATCAAAAAGAACATATCAAAATCTGTCTTGAAGTGCAATGTTAGGATAATATCCATGTGCTTACAAGGAAAGCCAACTAATACCACTACTATGCAAATTTACACACCCACTACTAAAGCCAAGGATGACGAAATTGAAGAATTTACCAACTTCTTCAGTCTGAAATGCATCCAACATGCAAACAAGATGTATTGATATTTACTGGCAACTGAAATCCAAAGATTGGAAACAAAAAGGAAGGAGCAATAGTTAGAAAATATGCCCTTGGTGATAAAAACAATGCTGGAAATCACATGATAGAATTACACAAGACCAATGACTTCTTGATTTCAAAAACCTTTTTTAAACAACATAAAAGATGATTATACTCATGGACCACACCAGATGGAAAATAAAGAAATCAAATTAACTACATCTATGGAAAGTGACTCTGCTATTCATAAGGTTTTCAGTGCCTAAATATTCAGAAGTAGTGCATCACTCCTTCTTCCTAGTCGGAAATTAACAGACAATCTCTTTGATATCCTATGTTAGTAAACATTTACTAAAGGTAATACAGAAA
>NW_006408902.1:761295-773024 GCF_000296735.1 Chrysochloris asiatica
CTCATTCTTGGCAATGTTGTCCAGAGTTTGTCATGATCCATACAATCAAAAACCTTTACATAATCAATAAAGCACAGGTAAACATCTTTCTGATATTTCTCTGCTTTCAGCCAAGATCCAGCTGACATCAGCATTGATATTCAGTCCACGTCCTCTTCGGAATCCAGCTTGAATCCCTGTTAAGTTCTCTGTCAATGTATGTTTGCAGTAGTTTTTGTATTACCTTTAGTAGAACTTGACTTGCGTAGGATATCAGTGATATTGTCCGATGATTTCTGCATTCTGTTGTATTATAGTGGGGGTGGCTATAAAGGCACGAAGTGGCTGGCTTGCAAGCTTTCAAGAGTGTGCTTAGTTTCAGAATGAGAAGAGTAAGGTAGAATCCTCACTGAATAAGTTTCCTCTTGTCCAGATGGGTCTGGTGAAAGCGGATGGTCGAGGATGGGGATAGGATTCTTTTAATTCAACAGTAATTGTTATCAAGACTGATTGCAATTGTCACAACTGTAATGGCAGATGATGTGAAACAAAAAGGGGGCGTGGTTAACCTTTCATTCCAGGAACAGAGGACCCTAGGACCATCAAGAGGGAAGAGCATGAGCAGAGTGTGGGAGCCTAACCAGAAAAGCGGCGACATCAGATACAGAAGCACAGAAAATGACATGGAGCGATAGAGTAGCTGAGGACTCTAGACCCGTAGAATGAGAAAGGCTGTGTGCTGGCGGGAAGGAGTCTAGCTTGCAAAATGTGCCCATTCGTCATTTAAACAAATATGTATTTTCTGTGTGTTTTTTGTATATCCAAAAAAAAGAGGGAATAGAGGTAAATATTGCTAACTGATGGTGTATGGAGGGGACTGTAATCATTGCAATAAAATAAAACCCTATTACACAGTTATTGTTGTTGTTTTAAATGCTGTTGAGTCGATTCCGACCCATAGCAACCCTGTACAGGGTTTCTAAGTCTGTATATCTTTACGGGAACAGAAAGACTCATCTTTCTCCCATGAAACAGCTGGTAGTTTCAAACTGCTGACCTTAAGATTTGAAGCCTGATTCGTAACCACTATGCTACCAGACACAGTACAGTGGTCAAAATACTCTAGTATTGTTACAATGAAAAACAATACCTCAGTGGAACAGAATTCAGAACTCAGAAACAAATGGAATCATTTAGTCCAGTTTGTGAACATCAGTCTCAGTAATCCTGAAACCAAAAGAACTAAATGGTGCCCAGCTGCCACTGCCAACTGTTCAGATAGGTATCACATTAGAAGGCCCTGGATAAAGTGGGAAAAGATGTGGTATAAAACTCAATATTGTTGTGTCCATTCAGGGCAAACTCCCTTCCAACACTAAGACTCAATGGGAATACACGAGCAGACATGCGCTCTGACTGTGGTGACCACGTTCGTCACCAATAAGGGGAAGTGAGGGAAAACCAGCAATGAAGCTGCAAGCTAAGCCCTACAACGTTCAATAAACTCCTGTGAACCCGGACGGAGACCTGGATGGCCAGCAGTGTGGCAAGACCTGGAGACTATTGGGCCCAGAGTCAGTGACATAACTACAGAGGACTAGAGTAGAGAGTGAAGTGTCCAGCTAATACGAATAGAGGGCATATGCATAAGAACAACCACACTTGCAGATAATACCCACTTGACCTGGCTACAATGACTGGATGATCAGAGCTCAACTAGAAGAAGAGGAAAAAAAAAGAAATCTGATACAGTTTGATGAACCTGACCTACACCTATGGATGCAGTAACTCAAAAGAGGGAACAAATCTTTACAGCAAGGATCATCCCACCCCCTCCATACACAGAGTAGACAGGGATGGGCAACTTGGACACTGGCTACCCAAATTGGGCAGGGAGCTTACAAAGGCAAGAAGTGACTGGCTTACAAGCTTTCAAGAAGGAGACTTGAACCAGCGGGTGCAGAGAAAGGTAGAATCTCCACTGAGTAGTATCCAATCTGTCTGGGCGGGGCTGATGAAAGGAGATGCAGATACGCCTCTTGTGATACAACAGTGAATAATGGTTATCAGGACTGACTGTGAGGGTTGGAAATGTAAAGATAGACATTTTGTAGCAAAAGGAGGGAAGTGACTGACTTACAGTCTAGGAGCAGAGGTCCCTGGGACCATCAAGGGAAAAGAGCCAAGAGCATCCGGGACCCTATCCAGAGAAACAGTGATGCCAGAGATGGAGGCATAAATGATGACATGGAGAGATGGATCAGCTGGGGACTTTAGACACAGAGAGGAAGAAGGGATATGTGCTGACGACTCGGGGGCAGGCTTGCAGGGTGTACCCTTTGGTTGGTTGATGATGCATGGAGGGGATTGTAACCATGGCAAGAAAACGATATATACGATAGCATGAATGTAAAGCTAATGTTCTCCCATGTAAACTATCACATAATTCACAATAAAATATTTTTAAAAAACCAAAAACTCAATATTATAAGACCATATTTACTGGTCATAAAGAGACTCAGCACTATGGCCCTAGGTCACCCTTCAGATCTGGAACTGAACTCACCCTCATGACTCAATATTCAAACATTAGACAGTGTATAGATGAGACAACACTAGAACTTTACCCTCACCATGGAATGGTCAACCACTCAAGATCAAAAAGGCCATATGTACCTGACGGAAAAGTTCAGAAGGGTTGGGAAGGATGATGGACTAGAAATAAGAATAACAGAAAGGAAGTGAAATAACCCATGTTACATAGAGGAGATTGCAATCATTGAAATGAAATGAAGTATATAATTTGCTGAATGTAACACTGGAAATATAATTTGTGAACCTTCACTCAATTCACAATGAAAAGTTAAAAGAGTCCAAGGTCAAATTCAGGAAACTATGAGCACACCATGCATGTCTGGAGGAGGTGCAGGTACTGCACGCCATGCTGCCCATGCGTGGACACTGCTGGAGTTTTGAGCTGGGCCATGGGTGCCATTGAGCTCAGCAGTGAGAACTGCTCATAACCACATGAACATCAGAAGAGCATGACCTTCATGCGCACCCAGTACATACCTATGACCATGGGTGGGAGTGTCTACAGCCTCTCTGTCTCTCCACAGGACTAGCAGGCTGGAGGGTGTGTCTGTGAGCTGACCCAGGGACAGGGCAAGGACTCAGGAACCTGCTCATCCACAAACAATTCAGCAGACGTCTCTGAAGATCCACATCGGGCTCTGCCTGAGTCCACCATTTGGAATCAGGGCTCCTTGCAACATCCACTAGTGGCACTTCAGGCCACTCAATGTCACATGGTGTTTGAACCTGCATAGTGTTGTCAAACATAAAATATCCCTTCAATACTTTTTATTTTTAAATTTTATTTGTTTGATCAATTGATTGATTGAAATTAACATGCCCACACATTAATTATGGGCACAAAGTGTGCTTAGAAAATAATGCACAAGAGGACTGTGCAGTTGGCACAAATGAATAACATGAGAACAATTTGGAGAATTGCAAGATTGTGCAAATCGGAAATTGCTACTTGATTGTTCTCCATATCAGTAGCCCAGTCACAGATGAGTACTGAAGAGCAACATGCAATTTATCTGAGTAAAATTACAGAAATCAATGATTACCTAATTCCAGAAAAAAATTCAGATCCTAGTTATTAAAAAACACAAAATGACCTCCAGCAAGGTGGCGGATTAAGCAGACACACTACACGGACCCTCCAAGCAAAGATACAGAAGCCAGATGAAACAGACACAGATGAAAATTCTGGAACCCTGAACTTCAGAGGACAGGTTAGAGAAGCGGACTGAGTGTTTGCTGGGAGGAGAAGCTGAGCAGGGACAGTGGGACAGTGACCGTGCCTCATGAACGGCTGGCATGACTATCTGGTAAGCAGCTTTGGAAACAGGAGGCCTGCCAGAGCAGATTCCCACAGGCGACAGGAAATGCACAATTCCTTCTTTCCCACCATACTCCTTGGTGACCAGAGGTGTGGCCAGCTCCCACCCTCATATAACCCCAACCCCAATCCTGCTCTTCAGGAGTTCAGAGCCAGGTGATTGGGAGTCACGCCAGTTTGAGGTGGGAGCCAGCCATGCTGCTTAGGTGCCTGGATTCAGAATGGCTCAGCTCCAGACTTAGAGAAGTCACAGAGCCCTGTCCCCAGCTGCCTTTTGGTTCTAACATACACTAAAACCAACTCCAGGAAGTGCCTTCACAAACTACTTCCAGACTGAGTGCCCTGAACATAGAGAACACATACGCGAACTCCATCTAGGCACAGGAACTCTGTTACCACATCCTTCCTACACCCTCCTTGTGAGCTCCTTGGCTTGCAGAAGCCCCCAGAGCTATCTCCTCTCTGTGTTCACCAACCTGCACTTGTTGGTTTTGTGTTTGTTTTTCCTTTTGTTGTTTCACTGTTTTGCTGTTTATTCTGTCTCCTCCTCCTCTTTCCATTCCCTTGAATTTTTTTTATCTCTGCTTTCATTTTCCCATCTTTTCTTCTGTTTCTTATCCCTGCCCTGTTTTGATCTTTTTCATGATTCTCTCCTCTCTCTTTTCATCTGTCTTCTCCCTGGCTTTTTAATTTCTTCCTTTTATTTCCTTTCTTATTTCTCTCTTCTATAGCTCTATTTTCCTGTCCCTCTTTTCTCTTTTCATTCTTAAGGGATTATTTTAATTCTTCCTTTTATTTATTTCTCTCCTAATCTCCATTTCTCTCCCTCTTTTGTTTTTATAATTATTACTTTTTTTTTTTTTCTGGTTGCTGCCTTTTTCAATCTGTTTTTTTCCCTTTATTATTTTCTCTTTTCATTGTTGGTTCCTTGTTTGTTTATTCTGTTTTGGTTCTTTTATTATGTGAGTGTGCGCGCATGTGTGAGGGGTATTCTCTTTCCCACTCAACAAGAGACAGCAACCATGCCAATACAGCCCAGCCATAATTGTACCCTCTGTAGCTCCACCTAGTGGGTAAGAGCTAATACTCCAGCTCCTATACCAGCTGATCAATTATTGTTGTTGTTGTTGTTAGGTGCCATTGAGTCAGTACCGACCCATAGCGACCTTATGCACAGCAAAATGAAACACTGCCCGATCCTGGGACAACCTCACCACTGTTGTCATGCTTGAGTACACTGATGCTGCCACTTGGCCAATCCATCTCGTTGGGGGTCTTCCTCTTTTTCTCTGACCGTCCACCTTACCAAACATGATATCCTTCTTCAGCGACTGGTCCCTCCTGACAATATGTCTGAAGCATGAGAGACGAAGTTTGGCCATCTTGGCCGCCAAGGAGCACTCTGGCTGCACTTCTTCCAAAACGGATCTATTGGTTCTTTTGGAAGTCCATGCACTTTCAATATTCTCCTCCATAACTCAAAAGCATCAATTCTTCTACGGTCTTCTTTATTCACTATCCAGCTTTGAGGTTATTGAAAATACCATGGCTTGGATCAGGCACAACTTAGTCCTCAAGCTGACATCTTTGCTCTTCAACACTTTAAAAAGCTCTTGTGCAGCAGATTTGCTTAATGCAATGCATCGTTTGATCTCTTGACTGCTGCTTCCGTGAGTGTTGATAGTCGATCCAAGAAGAATAAAGTCCTTGACAACTTCAATCTTTTCTCCATTGATAAGAATGTTGTTTATTGGTCCAGTGGTGAGGATTTTTGTTTTCTTGACATTGAGATGTAATCCATACCGAAGACCGTACTCTTTGATCTTCATCAGTAAATGTTTTAAGTCCTCTTCACTTTCAGCAAGCAAGGTTATATCAGCTGCATATCACAGGTTGTTAATGAGTCTTCCTCCAATCCTGATGCCACGTTTTCTTTACATCACCCAGCTTCTCGGATTATTTGCTCAGCATACAGATTGAATAAGTATGGTGAAAGAATACAACTTTGTCGCACACCTTTCTTAATTTTAAACCATTCAGTGTTCCCATGTTCTGTTCAAACAACTGCTTCTTGGTCTAGTTACAGATTCCTCAAGAGTACAATTAAGTGTTCCGGAATACTCATACTTCTCAATGTAGTCCATAGCTTGTCATGCATGATCCACACAATTGAAAGCCTTTGTGTAGTCAATAAAGCACAGGTAAACATCTTTCTGATATTCTCTGCTTTCAGCCAAGATCCATCGGACATCAACAATGATGTCTCTCATTCCACAGCCTCTTCTGAATCTGGCTTGAACCTCTGAAAGTTAGTTCTCTGTCAATGTATGATCGTAGCTAGCTGTTTCTGTATTACCTTTAGCACAACTTTACTCGCATGGGATATCAAAGAGATTGTCCAATAATTTCCACATCCCACTGGGTCACCTCTCTTTGGAATGGGCACAAATAGTAATATCAGCCAAACCCACCTAAACTGGCATGCACAAACAGTGAATGAAAACGGTGTACAGGTTCCATTATCTAACTGTATCCACCACAGGAGACAGCTGGTGAGAGCCTAAGAATGTATCAACATGCAAGTATCACTTAAATACCAAAAGGACAATATAACAATGTCCTGGAGACAACATGAAGAAACAAGAGAAAATGGCTCAAACAAATGATCAAGATGTAAACATTTCTAAGTAAGAAAAGGTAAGGGAAATAACTGGAAAAATTCAAAAGATTGGTATTTAGGTAACTTTAAAGAACTGGCAGAAAGATGGAGGAAAGTAGGGAGAACACATTAAAAAATTAGAATTCAGGAAAACACTACAAGAATAAATAGACAAAATAAATGCAAATTTTGAACAATGCAAAACTTCCAATTATAAATCCAGAAGATTAATACTAAGCTATTAAAAAACGGACACTATATTGAAAGGGAAAAGAGTAGATTTGAAGCAATGAAAGTCCAAATCAGTGAGCCTGAAGATAAATCCCTCAATACTAATATGCTAGAAGAATCAGAAAAAAATATGAAGAACGTCTGAGAGTTACGTGGGCCACCAGGAAGAGTATAACAACTTACAGGTGATCAGAATTCCAGAACAGGAAGAGACAACAAAAAGCAGAGAAAATTTTCGAAGCGTTGTTGGAAGAAAATGTCCATAATATCATGAAAGATGAGAAGATAAGCATACAAGAAGTTGGACAATCCCAAACAGGACAGATCCCAAAAGAAAATCACCAAGACATTGCAATCAAACTTTACAAAACCAAAGACAAGGAAAGAATCTTGACATCGGCTCAAGAAAATGAAAAGTTACCTACAAAGGAGAACCAATAAGACTTAAGTTTTGATTTCTCAGCAGAAACCATGAGGGCAAGAAGGCAATAATAACATATGCAAAACTCTGAAAGAAAAAAACTGCTGACCAAGAATCATATATCCAACAAAGCTGTGCCTCAAATAAGACAGCAAAATTAGGGCATTTCCTGGTAAACAGAAATTAAAGGAATTTGTAATGACCAGAACAACTTTACAGAAAACATTAAAGGGTGTTCTTTGGATTGAGAAAACAGCAGACAATAATCTGAGATTACCATACATGATAACACCACCCAGATCTCAATCCAGATATAGAAGTATCTAATGTAAAAACAAACAAACAAAAAAACCCTGTAAGATTGAAAATAGGGAATCAGGGATATCAATGTATTATAAAGTTAGCTTCAAAGCAAAAAGAGGGAATATTGTAGACACAGAGCTTCCAAATGGCTAGGAAATCAAGATCAAACAGACTTCAAGATAAACCAGACAACCTTAAATAGGGGAAAACATAATAAATTATAGGATAACCTCAAGGCCAATTAATACACTTGCACATCAATATATTTTTTTTTAAATGAGGAAAACCAGAAAGATTTAGTAAATATTAAAACAACATCACTGCACTTTGAACAACAAGATCCATAGTTAGAGCCCACTAGCTACTCTGCTGGAGAAAGATGAGACTGTTTGCTCCCTTCAAGATTTAAAACCGTGCAAAACCTATACAGAGTCAGAACCGACTCATCAGCACTTAACAACAACAACACAACAAAAATGAAGAAAATGAAAAGGAAAACCATAAACAAAATTAAGCCAGTGAAGAAAATTATGTGGAGCAAAGAAACCAGTAGCGGCACAAAAACACACAGCAAACTGACAGCAATCAATTCATAGCTATCAATAATCACTCTGAATATAGATTATTTAAATGCACAAGTCAGGAAACAGTGCGCAGAATGAATAAGAAAACATGATCTGTCAATATGCTGTCTGCAAGAGCTGCATCAAAAAGATAGAGGCAGCCTAAACTGCCCATCAACAGAGGAATGGCCAAACAAACTTTGGTACATACACACAATGGAATACCATGTAATGTTTAAGAGCAAGAATGAATCTGTGAGGTCACCTAGTGACGAAGTAAAATTAGTCAATCACAATAGGACCAACATTGTATGAGACCAATGTTGTAAAAAGTGACTAAAAGGTTTTCTTAATAAAAGAAACCATCAGTGATGATTACTGGGGGAAGTTGGAGGGAAAATTATTCATGGGCTAGAGGGTTGTTGTTGTTAAGCGCCTTAGAGTCGGTTCCGACTCAGTGACCCTGTATAGAGTTTCCAAGGAGTGGCTGCTGAGCTTGAACTGCCGACCTTGAAGTTCAAACTGACCTTGCAGACCAGTGCAGGAATCCACCGCGCCACACCAGAACTCCTGGCTAGAAATAGACACTTGTTAATATGGGTAACAAGGCAGGTGATATACAACACAAGGCAGGCAATATACAACACAAGGCAGGCAATATACAACACAAGGGAGGTAATATACAACACAAGGGAGGTTAGCAGAGGAATGAGGACGGTAGCAGGAGACACAGGGGAGGAGGGCAACAGTCAAAGCGAATAGAGGTAAACACTGTTAGAGTGTTGGTACATGGAGGGGATTGCAACCACCGGAATAAGCCAAGTGTATGGTTTGTTATGTAAAAGTGATGATCTACTCCATACACCTTCACTCAAATCGTGATAAAAAGTTTAAAAAGACAAAAATAAAACATCAAAATCATAAAAAGACCAGGCATACTGGTCAGCTAGAGACTGGTGGAACCCCATGACGGTGGCCCTTGGTCACTCTTGAGGTCTAGAACTGAACTCCCCTGCATGGCTCAATTTTCAGCAAGCACCAGCTAGGTATATAGGGAAGACAAAAACGCAAGTGAGGTATGCACACCCTAGAGCAGTCACCCATTTGAGATCAAAGGGCAGCATTTACCCAAGAACAAAATAGAGAAGGATAAGGAGACAAGGAGGAAAGAAAATCAGAAACACAGGGAGAAGGGGGATAGATGATGTTACACTGAGGGGAAGGCCATCACTGAGATGAAACGAAGTACATGATTGGACGAATAGGAAACTGATGATCTGCTCTGCAAACCTTCATTCGATGCATTTAAAAAAACATACACAAACACACAAAAACACCCAACATGTTTAACAACAACAACAAAAAACCTTCAGCCAAATCAACTAAGGCAACCCAAATGACTAAGACACTTGAAAACCAAAAACCACCAGTCTTACAAAACAGCTGGAAGGACAGAGGAAGTCGGTGCATCCAGACCTTTATTCCAGCCACTAACTCAGAAAATAGCAAGTGTTCCCTTCCAAATCTAAGATCTAAGTGCATGTACAGGATGGCTGGAGGTTAAGAAAGCCCGCCTGCTGGGCACGTTGGAGGTGGGACTAAACTAAAGGAAGCAGACCGTGAATAAATGAAAACAACATTATCGCTAAGTGAGTGGAAATAGTACATTGCTCATCAGAGGAGTGAAGCAGAAAATATATGATCCTGGGGACTGTGGTCAGGTGCCTGCCTCTCCTTCATGGACTTCTGGGAAAAAATGTCAAGCTGCCAAAGCAAAAGAAGTGTGTTCCTTCCAGGATGTGGGCAAGTCTGAGCCTTTTTTTATGAGAACAGAGAGAACTATATACTAGGCTCGGGAATGGGGCCAGCTCTCGAATTGTTCAGCAAAGAACGTACAAAAAGGGGAGCTCACAGCTTAGGGCACATGAAGGTTCCTATAAGGGTAATGTTCAATTTGAGAATGGACAAGGGGGTCATGATTGAATAATTTAATGAGCATAATTAAAGTTACTGAACTATGTATGAAAAGATTAAATGTCAAATGTTTTGCTACATCTATGTGTACTATAATAATTTTTTTTTTAAATAAGAGGGAGGTAAGAGAATGAAGCAGACACTCAGGAAAAGCTACTGTCTGAGGCAACAAGGCTTGAAAGGGGTAGAGAGAGATACAAGAGGCCCCTGAGAAATTTTCAACTCACAAAATCAAGTCACACTTCTTACTGTCGGGATCTGGGAGATTCCCCTAAGTTTATCCAGTAAATTCCTCTTTACTAAGAAAGTAAGAAAAAAAGAGATGATAAAATAGTATTTTAAATGATTTAACATAGAGTTGACAGAGAAGAATAGATTGATGAGCATTTGTATGTTGTTGTGAAGTGCCATTGAGTTGATTCTGACCCATAGCGACCCATATAGGGTTTCCAAGGAGCAGCTGGTGAGCTTGAACCACTGACCTTGCAGTTCAAATGGCTTTGCAGTCTGGCACCTTAACCCACAGTGCCACACCAGGACTTGTATAAGCGGTCTCATATCTTTGCATTTGTCTGCACATATTTATTTGGATTTTCTTTGCATTTGTGTGCACATATTTGATTGGATTTTCAGGCAACTTCTGTTTCCTGATTGTTAAGTGCCATCAAGTCGATTTGAACTCATAGTGACCCTGCATAGGATTTCTAAGGTTTCTGGCTGGCTGGTGGATTTGAACTACCAACCTTGCAGTTAGCTTATCCTACAGCACCACACCAGGACTTTCCCTTCCTAAAAGAGTGCATATTTCCCGAATGGCAAGGGGCGTTGTTAAGCGTTGGGTTGCTAACCCAAGGTCAGCAGTTTAAACCCACGAACTGCTCCCCAGGAGAAAGACGAGGTTTATAGTCTCAGAAGCTCTCAGGCGCAGCTCCGCTCTGTCCTATAGGGTCACTGTGAGTCAGAGTTGACTCAATGGCAGTGAGTGGGCTTTGGGATTTTATTTCTACTTCCTCTATGCCTACTGGGTCCTTGGTCAACGCTTGGACACAAAGGTAAGAGACTGCTTGTATTACAAGAGCTCTTAGTCCAGTGGCACACACAGGTAAGGTCACAAACAGATGGCCTGGGCTCAACACTACTTTGACCACAGAAGTTGCCCCTGCCACATCTATCCACGGATGCTGTCCCCTCCTACGTGCTCCTGGACTGAAGCACTTATCACACTGGATCGTGTAGATGTGGGCAAGTTTATCTTGGCCCCAAGATTTTGACTTCTCTGGGAGTCTAAATCACCTTGCGTATAATAGCTAAGCTATTTGTTGTTGTTGTTCGGTACCATCGAGTCAGTACCAACTCATAGCGACTTTAGGCACAGCAGAATGAAACACTGCCCGATCCTGGGCCAACACCTCACTACTATTGCCACACCTGAGTCCATCGATGCAGACACTTGGCCAATCCGTCTCGTTGGGGGTTTTCCTCTCTTTCTCTGTCCCTCCACCTTAACAAACATAACATCCTTCTCCAGCGACATATTCCGACAATATGTCCAAAGTATGAGAGACGAAGTTTGGCTATCTTGGCCTCCAAGAAGCACTCTGGCTGCACTTCTTCCAAAACGGATCTATTGGTTCTTTTGGCAGTTCATGGCACTTTCAATATTCTCCTCCAACACCATAACTCAAA
>NW_006408902.1:773124-774431 GCF_000296735.1 Chrysochloris asiatica
ATCAATTGAAGAATGGATAAACAAACTGTGGTACATACACACAATGGAATATTATTCTACCTTGAAGAATAACAAGGAAGCTGCAAGCCACCACATAACATGGATGAACCTTGAAGACATTATGTTGAGTGAAATTAGTCAGTCACAAAAGGAGAAACACTGCATAGGACCACTACTGTAAAAGACTAAGAAAAAGAACCCATACCAAGAAGGCAAGGAGGATTCTTTCATGGCTACTGGGATGTCAAGGTTGGGGTGAGGAGAGGGATAAGGTGGAGCACAGGGCAGGGAATAGACACAGGCTAGTTTGGGTGCAAGGGAGGGGGACATATACAAAAAGGAAGAGGGGAATGGAAGAACAAAGCAGATGGGAGAACAATTAGGCAGGTTTGCATGGGCTAAGTGGGACAGAGGCAAATAATGATGTATGCACAACCTTGGAACAACAGGGTTCTGGGATACAGGGACTGAGACATGGTTGGAATGCAGAAAAGGAGGGAAATAATGTTAAGATGCTTGGCCGCCTTTTGAATCTTGGTTTCCCTGGCATACCATTGTAGAATAGACACTTGAGGGGGAGAGAAAGGAATAGCCACAAATATCATCATAGAAAGCTTGTAAGTCCATCTTCTGCCTATAACTGATTGGAATACCTAAAAGGGGGCTACAATGTGCCCAGTGAAGGAGACTTCCTGCGGATCCTCTGCATTGCATAAGACCATAGGTGGAATCATGAACAGCATCCATAATCTTCAGAGGTGGGAAATTTCCACTTGAAAGGACAAGCAAACCAGCCTGGAGTGGCTAGAAGAACTTCTGTTCTTGAAAGAAAAAAACACAAAACAATATAGGCAGACCGACTGATTACTATAAGAACAAGCAAGTTGCTCACCCAGGAGACATCAAAGCAAGTGGTCTGGTCCCTCAGAGCAAACCTCCTTCCAAGACTAAGACTCAATGGGAATACATGTTCTGATTGGTGACCATGTTCATCACCGAGAAGGGAAAGTAAGGGAAAAACAGAAATGAAGCTGCAAGCTAGGCCCTACAACATTCATTAGACTCTTGTGAACCCTGGTGGAGACCTGGTTGGCCAGCTGTGTGGCAAAACCTAGGAACTCTTGGACCCAGAGTCAGTGATACAGCCACAGAGGACTAGAGTGGAGTGTCTAGTGTCCAGCTGATAAGAAGAGAGGGCATATGCACAAGAACACCCACACTTACACATAATACCCACTTTACCTGGCTTCAATGACTGGATAATCAGAGCTCAACTAGAAGAAGAAAGAAGAGGAAAAAAAGAGTAA
>NW_006408902.1:775117-778445 GCF_000296735.1 Chrysochloris asiatica
ATGGAGGGGATTGTAACTATGGCAATGAAACAATATAGGACAGGATGAATGTAAAGCTAATGTTCTTCCATGTAAACTATCACATAATTTATATTAAAACAGTTAAAAAAAAAAGTTATCTCTGTTGTTGCCCTTGTATCAACTGTGGCGCATAGCAAGCCCACATGTGCAGAGCAGAACTGCTCCATGGGGTTTTCAAGGCTGTGATATTTTGGGAGAAGATCACCAAACCTGTCTCCCACGGCATTTCTAGGTGAATCTGAGCTGCCAACCTCTCTTCTGACCTAGAATTTATGTCACCTACCGGAAAACAAAGTGCTACAGTAAGGATTTTTAAGCAGAGGAATGTTAGCCACTCATTGCATGAATATTAAAGTGCAAAAGTACGACTTGCTCACAGCCATCTGCATACCCCTGTTGAGTAAACACCATACATAAAGGATTCCAGATCAAGGAGACCTCAGTTATCCCTGTAAGGGGCCTATAGCTTCAGGATCTCTCTTGATTTACAGCAAATTAAAACTCCCACCAAAGGAAGATGAGCCAATGGTGATATCCATTATAGTTAAAGCACCTGTCTTCACTTTGACAAGCTGTGTGTGGAAGTGACAAAGGTGCTGAACAACAGCCCTCGGAGGCTGAACCAGGATGTCATGCAAACATAGATTCCTAAAAGTTTTCCATCACAATGATGTCACATCCATTTGATCTCTGCATTAGAGATTGACTTTAATGACGTCAATGGCTCACTGATCCTCTGGCTGCTGGCTGGCTCTAGCCAGTGGAAACCACAGCAGATAGTACACACACAGAGGGGAGGAAGGTCACCAAAGATCTGTGTTCTGCTGCAAGTCTCCAATGATATCCAGCATCGGCTCTAGAATGGTGACAACTCAGCTGCCACAGCCATCATTAACCACACTCGCCACTGTGGTTCTCCCATGCCCACAACTCTTAAAATAAATCTTCAGTTAGGAGACTTCTTTCCTGGAGTGTGGCATCTACTCACTCTGAGATCTAACCAATACAGGAGACACTACCTCCTGAGTGCCCGATGGTCCACACATACTCCACAGGCACCAAAGACTTGATGGCTCACACCCTCACCCCACAGCTGATGCCTGCTGGGCACAAGAAAAGACCTGGTCCTATGTGGGAGTCCTGCATGTGCACAGGAATCACTGTGAGTGAGCTTGCTGGTGGGTGGGTGGGGTGGGGTGGGATGGGGTGGCGGGGCACCTTCACTAGATCACTCAGCATGGTTCTATTCCGGAAGGAGCTGATCTCTGTTCAATATTTACATACACAAGTGATGCTTCAGCTTCATCTTGGGATAAAGAAATGCCCTCGACTCCCCATCACAAGACAATTGTGTCCAGGGAAGAAGGTAAAGAAGACTCATGTTCTGAGAGGCCCACTCTGAAACATAAACACTTGGGAGATCCAGGTAAAAGGGTGGGCACTTCCGGGCTGTGCAGAGGGAACCCTGTGAGACTTCTACATAGAGCAGGTTCATTGAGATTGCTCACCTAGGAGGCCCTCTTCAGAGCTGAAGGGTGCACACAGGTCATTTAACTCCGAAGGACCCTCAAGAGACCCATAGAGACCCCTGGTCACATCCTATACCCACTAAGGTTTGCATAATGTGCATCTTCGTCTCAGTCACACTACTTCAAAACAGATATCAAGGACTATTGGCAAGGAAGTGGACAGAGAGAAAGTGGCAGCCCCACGTCAACAGAAGTCCAGCAGTCAAGACTAGGGGAATACTCCATGTTATTGTCGTTGTTGTTGTGAAGTGCCGTGGAGTCGCTTCCAACCCACAGAAACCCTGAATAGGGTTTCCAGGAACAACTGGTGAGCTTGAACTGACAAACCTGTGGTTCTAACCGACTTTGCAGTCCAGTGTATTAACCCACAGCATCACACCAAGCTCCATAGAGGAGATTGAAAGCCCCATACCAAAGAGTAACACAAAGTGTTCACCAAGATCCCAACCCTCTAATCTTCCTCCCACCACTGAACTACCTAGCACCCCTCTCCTCCAGCCCCAATTCTAGGTCCAAGGGAAACAAGAGAAATCACATCACTATTATACACATTTTTGAACCAATACGAAATCACAAAACTATTAACAAGTTTCACCAATTACCTCAAATCCAAAAGCTAGTAGTTGGATTTAGTGAAAGGAGTAATGTTCAGCAATAGGGTGAAAAAAAGGGACTTATGAAAATAACCTTTACCTTAGAAGGGTAAGAAAAATTCGTTTGTAAAGTTCAGTAAGAGTTCTGAAAGCAAACCATATAAGCACTTTTGCTCTTTCTGGAAATTTTTTCTCAAAAGCACATGTTTATATAAGCAAGGTTCATCTCTTTCAAGAGTGGGTAAACATAAGCTAAGATGGGGAATTCCATGATTTAATTTTTAGAAACTCTCCCCCAAATTCTTTTCTTGCTTGCTTGCTTTCCTCCGCTTTAGCCAGAGAATTCCAAACATGGTCTTACCTTGGCACAGCGAGGTATCTTGATTGTCAATAATTTGTTTGCAAACTCCACAGACTTTGGATTTTTTTAAAGTCTTGTTCTGAAAATTGTATGGTCTTGTAGTTCGCTGAAAAAATTAAAAACAAAACAAAACTGTCAAGTCTTCAATTCACAGTTTGCTGTTTTTCTTTCTTCCCCCCCTTCAGGAGACAAAAAGTCAAGTGCAGTTTGTTAAAGCTTAAACAGGAACTTTACCAAGCAAACAGAGAGTGAGAAATCATCTTAACAACAACAAAATTCTCAAACGAAGCCTTTGCTACCCAGCAGGCATTGCCCTTTATAGAATCCTAATGGAAGTTTATACTCTCAGGATGTGCTTGGAACATTTAAAGGAGCCTGGGATAACTGCATTGGGCTTACAACCATCTACTTCTGTGACAAAAAAAATCATATGCACTTCCAGAATGCTTCATGATTTTCCCTCAGGGAAAAAATAATATGCAAAGAGCACAATTAGTTAAAAAGAAGCTACCGATTTTCCTGGTTCAAAGATGTACCAGAATCACCGAGATCAGCCTGAGATCAGGCACCTTAAACACCCTATGAAATACACTCAAACACACACACTAGAACAGGAAGAAAATAATCATCCTACAAATTCACGTTTATATAATCAACAATCAAAGCTTTATCTGATAGTCTCATAAAAAATGTAATTTGCTGTAGAAACCAACTTGCCATCATTATGCTACTTGCCGATATGGAACGGTGTATTCTGTAACAACTAAACTCCAGATGGATTCTTTCAGACCATTACTCCCCACCAGATGGGACTGTCATATATA
>NW_006408902.1:778545-782402 GCF_000296735.1 Chrysochloris asiatica
AGGATAGCCGACCTTGTGGCTCAAACCAATCTTGTGGTTCATTATCCTGCAGTACCACTCCAGGGTTCCAGACATCACATTAGGGGGTGAGTTAATTAAATGTTTGACCAAACATAGCAGGTGAGTTTTCAAGTTGATAATTTTGCATGGCCAGCAAATGATGTTACAAATTTTGGCCGAAATAACGGTTTCCCATCCCTACTATAAAGGGTCATTATGAGCCGGAATCGACTTGAAGGCACTTAACAAGAGGGACAACAAACATAGTGCTAAGACCTTTATAAAAATGGTTATGCTTCTTCTCCATAAACTTGTGAACTGAGTATTCCTACACCTTTCAAAAGTAAGGGAGAAAGATTATAATTAATGACAAATTATGAGCAAAAAGAGAAAGCCAGACGTTGGAGACATTTCTGAGTACATATGGGATTTGCAGACTTCTCTACATGGGTAGCACACAGCCATAGCCTTAGTCGCTCGAGTATTAAAGTTCAGGTCCATAAAATCCAGTTCAGGCTTTACCATGATATCCCTGAATGCTGATACTCCACTCACAGATTATCCGTATAGAATCCCCTTAGCCCTCCTCCCTACAAAGAAGCAGGGAATAAATAGGCCATGAGGCCAGAGAGCAGAGGCAGATGAAGTTGAGTCCACAGGCAGAGTTGAACACTGAGGACTGAAGATGCTGACCTGCCGGCACAGGTCTGCGAGAGAAACAATGTGACTTATCTTTCACAGCCTGCCATATCCAGACAGCATGTCAGCTCTGCTAGCCTCTGAAACCACACACACACAGTCAGTCCTACCACAAAAATCCTCACCACAGCACCAATAAATAACTTTCATATAAATGGAGAAAAGATTGAAGCAAATACTGTTGACCAATGGTGTATGGAGGGGATTGCAATCATTACAATGAAACAAAACATGATTGGTTGAGTATAAAACCGATGTTCTGCCATGTAAATTATCACTCAATTCACAACAAAAGCTTAAAAAACCAAAAGTACTATGGACTTCCAGAAGAACAAACTAATCTGTGTTGGAAGAAGTACAGCCAGAATGCTCCTTGGTAAACAGGGTGGCCAGACTTTATCTCTCATAACTATGGATGTATTACTCGGAGGGGCCAGTCCCTGGAGAAGGACATTATGCTGGGTAAAGTGGAGGGTCAGCAAAAAAGAGGAAGACCCCAAACGAGATGGATTGGCACAGTAGCAGCAGCAGCAGTGGGCTCACATGTAGCAATGACTGGGAGATTGTCTCAGGACCAGGCAGTATTTCATTCTGTCGTACATAAAGTACTGACTCGGTGGCACCTAACAGCAACAACGATATGTCCGAGGCCCAGACTTGCTTCATTTACCCAAGGAAACGTTCCTGCCACCCCAGCTGTACTGACCTCAGCACATCTCATCCTCACAGCTGGGATGGTGTGTGCTTATAATAAATAACCCAACTCAGCGCAAGAATTAGCACTTCCTGTATTCAAGAAGATGGTCCTAATCTTTGAGGGTCATGCTGGTTCACTCATCATTGAACTTCTTCTTAGTATGTTGCGTAAACACAATTCAATTCCATTTAAAAAGATAATGTCTAAAAGACTCCTGACTCATAGAGTTCTTTACATTTAAAAAAAGAACTGTTGTTTATTAAATAATTTTCACAGTCATGTGCATAAATATGATAATCTGTTGTTAATTCCATAGCGTGTTTTACACTTCACAATGTAGGAAAGTTCTATAAAACGCTTTCACAGAAAGACGACAACAGATATTCCACTAAGAATCTAAGCAGACTTCCCTGGTCCCCATGGTCAGGACACTAATGTGGCCAATGTATCCCTATGAAACCACCCTCTCCTAGGAGCACGAGGCACAACTTGCCTCTCACTAGAAATCCTTTCCTGGCAGCACCTCTGATCTTGCACAGACAGCCTGCCATTGGTACTGTGTGTCCAGAGCCCCCTGATGTGGCTGTGCCCTACCGTAATCCTAAGATGTTCCAGGTACACAGCTTTTTTATGTTCAGACATGAGTATCACAGACAAGTGGACCACACAATCCATGGAGCTTGTCCTTCCAGATCTCAGGAGAGGAAAGCTAAGACTTTGAGGAGACACCTGCTACCACCCAGATACTGAGATGGTCCAGGAGCCAAGGTTCTGTAGGGACCATCCACACTGGGTCTACCAGCCTGGGAGCCCAAAACAGAGGCAGCCAAAGAGCTTAAGGAGAGGTGAGGAAAGCTAGCAAATACTACAGCCATGTAAGAGGGTGAGTCAAAAACTATCCTCACTCTGGTTATATCAAAACTTCTGTTGGCTGCACTGTCTTACCAGCACTTTCTGTTCAAGGTCACTGCTATGCAGGTGTGAATGTGGAAATCTGCAAACAAAATTTGTACCAATATACTCAACGAAAGGTAAAGTTTCTTAAAAGAAAAATTGCTGCTGGTGACAAGACAAGGATTCATCACTACGAGCCTGAGAGTAAATGGCAGAGCATGGAATGGAAACATCCTCAATCTTCCACCAAGAAAAAGTTCAAAAGTTAACCATCAGCTGGAAAATGGATGCTTTCTGGAATTCTCCAGAGCCAGTGTTGGAACACTATCAGGAAAAACGTTCAACAACCAACAGTACTCATTACAGTGAGATGCTCACTGAAGAGTTGAAGCCTAATCGTTGGGTTAGATGCAGAGGACGCTAATCCAGTGTGGTTGTGATCTTGCATGTCAATGCATGTCCCCACACCTCTGTCCACGCTGCTGACACTCTTTTATAACTTCATTTTGAGGTGTTAAAGCATGCTCTCTATAGTTCTGATCTTGGTTCACTGAAATTTCACCTGTTTGGCCCCCTGAAAGCAGCCTTTGATGGATGAAGACACCCTTCTGATGAAGAACTGATGACAGTGGTGCGTTTGTAGTTTGCAGCTCATCCTAAAACATTTTTAAATAAGGGAATATAAAAACTTGTTGACAGGTGGGCAAAGTATATTGAAAAGCAA
The DNA here is from genome assembly GCF_000296735.1 of Chrysochloris asiatica. Taxonomy (NCBI): domain Eukaryota; kingdom Metazoa; phylum Chordata; class Mammalia; order Afrosoricida; family Chrysochloridae; genus Chrysochloris; species Chrysochloris asiatica. The sequence goes on from NW_006408902.1 coordinate 781,560, forward strand.
GGAGATTAATGTCGAAAAATGATACACTTGCCATTTCTGAAAATTGATTAAAATAAATTCTACAACCAGGGTGCGGATAATTGCCCACCTGAGAGATCACATTAGAAAGAAAGCTCACTGGGGAGACACACACTAGCCTTTCAACTTGAGTAAGAACTGAAGGAATGCTTTGTGAATGGGCTCAGCATGTAAACTATCACATAATTCACAATAAAACATTAAAAAAAAGAAGAAGAAGAAGAAGAATCACACAAGTTCACAGAAGAAATAGTTGAAGAACTGTTGGAAGAAAATTTCACTAACATCCTGAAAAGTGAAAAGATAAACACTCAAGAAATTCAATGAACCCCAGGAAGGACACACCACAAAAGAAAACCACCAAAACATATCATAATCAAGCTCTCCAAAATCAAAGATAAGCAGACAATCCTGAAAGCAGCTAGGGAAAAGAGAAGTGTTACATACACATGCAAGCAAGTGAGACTAAGCCTGGATTTCTCACCAGAAACCATGTAGGCAAGAAGGCAATGGGGAGACATATATATAAAACCCTGAAATTTAAAAACTACCCATCAAGAATCCTTTATCCAGCAAAGCAATCAATCAAATACGACGATGTAATCAAAACATTCCAGGATAAACAGAAGTTTAGGGATTTTGCCAAAACCATCCCTGTGCTACAAAACATCCTTAAAGGGAGTTCTGTGGACTGAGGACCAACAAGAACAGACAACAACCAGAGAGTGACATATGTGGCAACCACTCCCAGAAGGAAGAGTCGAGAACAGAACAAAACTATAAGAACAAACTCAGATAATCTGTGGGGTCAGTCTATGATCAAAA
>NW_006408902.1:790517-791128 GCF_000296735.1 Chrysochloris asiatica
TTCCTATAAAGAACTGGTATCTGCAGAGACAGAAAAAATTTTGTTCTTTTTCAGTGTGAGGTGGTTTCCACAACCATAGTTTGAAATTGGGAATATTCTACAGTGTATGTATGCACTGTGCCACTGAGTCCTGGAGTGTTGCAAATGGTCAATGCACCTGGCTGCTTACTGAAAGGCTGGCATTTTGACGTACCTCAGAAGAAAGGCCTGGTAATCTATTTCCAAAAAAGTCAGTCATTGTAAACTCTACGGACCACAGTTCTACTCTGACACACACACGGGGTTGCCAGGAGTCAGAATCAATTTAACAACTAGAAGGAAACAAAAAATCACCACCAGGTTAGCATAAGGGAACTGACGAGATGAAATGTTTGCAAGGAAATAAAACAAAAGGTAAAAGTACCTTCGAACTTCATAACTATCCCAGGCACACTTGAAAAGAATGTATATTCTGCTGCATTGGGGTCAACCGGCCTAAAAATGCCAATTTGTTCAAGTTGTTTGATATTGTTCAATTCATCTAAACGAAACCAAACCAAATTCACTGCCCTCAAGGCTATTCCAACTCAACCCTATAGAGTTTCCAAGATTGTAACTCTTTACAAGAGCAG
>NW_006408902.1:791254-792352 GCF_000296735.1 Chrysochloris asiatica
CACAAGAAAGAATACAAAAAGCATGAACTCAGCACAGGAAGACACACAGAACAAAGAAAGCAGCAACACCACACACACACACAAAAAAATATATAATGGTAGCATTAATCCACACCCATCAATAATTACACTGAATGTAAATGGATTAAATGCACCAGTTAAGAGATGGAGGGTGGCAGAATGGATTAAAAAAACAAGATCCTTCAATATGCTGTTTGCAAGAGACACATCTCACACACAGAGAAAAAAAAACAGATTAAAGGTCAAACGGTGGAAAAAAGTTTTTTTTATATACTAAGCTAATTACAATAAAAAAAAAATAGGATTGGCAAAACTAATCTCCGATGAAATAAACTTTGAGGTGAAAACCAGAATAATAAATAAGGTAGACATTATCTCATGATTAAAGGGACAATTTAACAAGGTGACATAGGCCATAATAAATATCTATGCTTCCAATGAAAGAGCTCTAAAATGTATAAAACAAATTCTAATAGATCTGAAGAAAGAAACTGATGAATCAACAACAATCATGGACAATTTTAAAACACCGTTTTCAAAAATGGATAAACAACCAGAAAGAAAATTGACAAAAACACAGAGGAACTAAACAGCACAATCAGCCAACTGGACCTCAAAGATTCATACAGAGGATTTAACCCAATAACAGCACAATACACATTCTTTTCCAGTGCACATGGGACATTCTCCAGAATAGTCCATGTCTTAGGCCATAAAACAAACCTCCATTAAATTTACAAATACCAAAATACTACAAAGAATCTTCTCAAACCACAATGCAGTCAAACTAGAAATCAACAATAGGAAGACCAAGGAAATAAAGTCAAATACATGGAAACTGAATAACACCAACCTGAAAAGTGACTGGGTAGTGGAAGGAATAGAACGTGAACTCACAAAGTTTCTAGAAACAAACAAAAATGAAAACACAACTTACCAAAATTTGGGGGACACTGCAAAAGTGGTGCTGAGAGTACAACTTACTGCAAAAAATGCACACATACAAAAAAAGAAAGAACCAAAATTAACACATTAATACAGCGTCTACAACAATTAGAAACAGACCAACAGAGGCAA
>NW_006408902.1:792978-809048 GCF_000296735.1 Chrysochloris asiatica
TGAAAGTGCCATGGGCTGCCAAAAGAACCAACACATCCGTGTTGTAAAAAGTGCAGCCAGAGTGCTCCTTGAAGGCCAGGATGTCCCAACTTCATCTCTCTCATACTTCCGACTTGTTGTCAGGAGGGACCAGTCGCTGTAGAAGGATATCACATTTGGTAAAGCGGAAGCTGAGAGAAAAAGAGGAAGATGCCCAGAGAGATGGACTGGCAAAGTGACAACATCAATAGTCTCAAGTGTGGAAACAATTATGAGGTTGGCCCAGAATCAGGCAGTGTTTCATTCTGCTGTGCATAAGGTCACTATGGGTCGGTACTGACTTGATAGCATCTAACAACAACTTTCTCCTGGTGTGGCGCTGTGGATTAATGTCTCAGACTGCAAAACCGTTTGCACTGCAAGGTCGGCGGTTCAAGCTCACCAGTCGCTCCTCAAAAACCCTATACAGGGTCGCTATGGGTCAGAACCTACTCAATGGCACTTAACAACAACAACAACAATTTTCTCCTGGAGTCCTAGAGTGGTGCTGTGGGTTAATGGGCCAGACTGCAAAGCCATCTGAACTGCATGGTTAGCAGTTCAAGCTCACAAGCTGCTCCTAAGAAACCCTAGACAGGGTCGCTATGGGTCGGAACCGACCCGATAGCACATAACGACAACTTTCTCCTGGTGTGGCGCTGTGGGCTAATACGCTTGCGCTGGACTGCAAAGTCGGGTTGAACCATAAAGACGCCGGCTCAAGCTCACCAGCTGCTCCTTGGAAACCCTATGCAGGGTCGCTATGGGTCAGAACTGACCTGACAGCACTTAACAATGACAACTTTCTCCTGGAGTCCTGGTGTGGCGCTGTGGGTTAATGTGCTGGACTTCAAACCCCAAGGTTATCAGTTCAAACCCACCAGCTGCTCCTCGGAAGCCTGTAAAGGGTCTCTGAGTCAGAATTGACTCAACAGCACTTACCAACTTTCCTCTGTGAATTATGCTCTCTGGAATGCTGGTAACTAGCAGTTTTCTATCATGGCAACTCCCAGCCCCACCCTCCTCCAAGAAGTCCTTTCTTAGCACTTCAGGTTTTAATTTCCTCCCTCAGCATTCAAACAGCTGTCTTGTGACCTAATCGCATAGCTCTTTGTATCCTTTTTGCTCTCGTCACAACTGTCAAATAAAGGCAAATGTACGGAACAAATCATTCTTGGAGGAAGTACAGCCAGAATGCTCCTTTAAATTGAGGAAGTTGAGACTCTGGCTAGCTAACTTTGGAAATGCCATCAAGAAAGACCAAATGCTAGAAAAGGACACTATGGTTGGCAAAGTACAAAAAGTGAAGCTGGCATTTGACAGCTTCAACAGTGGACTCAAATATGGCAAGATCATGAAGATAGTGCAGGGTCAGGCAACATTCCATTCTGTCTTATTGATAAAACAGAAGGTTGTTGTCCTCTTCAACCTCCGCCTTCGTTGGAACTGACTCCACAGAAAATAACAACATTAAACTAAGAAAACTCTCAACAGTGGTTCAGTCTCCAGCAAATACAAGCTCTGTGACCTGGGGCAAGTCACAACCTCTCTGTGCCTCCGTTAATCATCTTAAAATGGAAAGGATACCCTCCCCCTCTTACCAGTTAACAAAGCAATTGTAAATGACTCAATGCTACACTATGAATCCCTTGTTAAGAACACTGGCAGTCCAGGGGAATCACTTGAGAAGGATTTTAAAAACAGTGCTGGCCAGACTCCAATTGTGTGAGGTGGAGCAGGAAGCTGATATTTTTTTCAGAGCTCCTTCAGGTGACTCTGATCTTTGCCTGGGCTATGAACCACCACTCTAAAAGTACAGTAACATATAGACCTATTTACATTTAAGGAACTGTAAACTACCAGCTGCACCGCGGGAGAAAGATGAGGCTTTCTACTCCCGTAAAGATTTACACCCTCGGAAACCCTATACAGGGTCGCTACGATGGCACATAACAACAACAACAACTATGTGTTTGTTCATATGCTTGCGACTGGTTTATAGAAGAGGCTGTAGACTTTAATTTGAAGGGAGCACTAAGACCTTGTAAGATAAGCACCGGGCTACTAACCACAAGGTTGGCAGTTCAAACCCAATAGCTACTGTGCAAGAGAAAGATAAGGCTTTCTGTTCCCTCAAAGACTTACAGCGTCTGAAACCTTACGCAGGCTGGCTATGCGTCAAAGCTGGTATCAACAACAAAACTTTCTGACGGCAGAGGTCATGTATTCACAGCATACTGAAAATGAGAAATGATGCGGCTAACCGACTCGAGAGAACTTAACAACTGGATAAGGAAATTCATGACACTAGTATGGTCCATCTGTGCTGTTAAAAATCTCAGGGTCAGTGAATGAAAGTATAGAGCTCAAACTTCTGGGACAAGAGGAAGCATTTAAATCTCCGACAAACATGGCCCTTTATTGCAATCCGTCAGCTGGCACAATTTTCCCCCTCAAAGTACAGTCATTTATGTAAATGGCCTTATCTCTTATGGGTTCAGTGTGATTTTCTAAAGGCACCACATCAGCTCTTCCCACTTTGTACTCCAAAACTCTTCCACAGACAGTGGACAGTGGACCCTCAGTTAGGCTTGGTTAAATAAGTGAACTGAAGGTAGACTTTAATCAAGAAGGGAAACAGTGACTTTTTATTCCGTATAAATATCATTTTTTCCAATCAGGGAAAAAGAAACACTGTTTTCTTGCAGTTTCCTTGCCCCCGCACGGGTCCACAACTAGAAGACGTAGGGGAGGAAACAGCAGAGGCACTGTTTTGCAGCTTAAGCATGAGAGTGTAATAACATCAGCTCACGTTTCATCTGTACATGTTCTCTATTGTGAAATGAGAGCAGATGGGATTAGAAGGCCTTTGTTTCCTGATATTGCATTTTCATTTCTCCCAAAGAGGTGGGAAGGAGGTAACACACACTCAGTTCAGGAATCTAAATTGCATTTAATTGTTAGGAGTAAAACGCTGGAAAGGTGGAGAGCAAGATGGGTTCCAAAAGGACTGCCTGGAGGGTACACAGTAATTCGTGTTGATGTTGACTTAAGATCTCTTCAGAAAGAAAAATCTTTGTTCAGCAAGAAAGCGTTCTGCAGAAATGCAAAATCGCGCATACCTCTGGGTAGGTCCTTTGAGCTAAATGCAGTAGCAAAACAGTTACAAACACAAAGTGCAAGCCAACATCAGCACAATCCGAACTATGTTTTCTGTTAAAGAAATGTTGAGCCCTGCCTACAGAAAGACAATTGAAGCACACATTTTGGAGCCTGAGACAGTCTTCAGCAAGTAGCATTCTATGGAGAAACTACATACCAAGTCAATTTTGCTCCCAAATTAAACAAGCCATGTCAGCTTCCCACCTCAGCAGGGTTGAACCCAGCCCTGAGAGACTCCCGCACCCCTGGTTCTGACAGCCACGAAGGACAGTCGCCATTCATTCCCTAGGCTTTCAAGCAAGAGCTTTTGGCTGCTAACCTAAATATTGAATGTAACACAACTCAAATCATCTGAAATCAGTAACTCTCTGAAGGTTTCTCATTCCTCAAAATGTTTCAAACATTTGAGGGAAATCAATGCTTGACTGATTATTTAATTTAGAGACAGCATTTCTGGAGCAATTCCTCTCATCCTCTCTCCAGTTAACCTAGATCCTATAAAGCACATTCCAGTGAATTTAAAGGTACTACTGTGCATTCTGCATGCAGACCCTGAGGACACTAATACCTATCCCTGCTTTTCAGCCCCTCCCTGATATCAGTGCGGATCTGAGCACCGAGTCTGTGCAATGGTCAATTTCCTATTTCCATTCCTACACAAAATGTTTCAAGCAAGTTTTTTAAAGGTGCAACTGGATTAAAACCAAGTCTAACATATATTAACACTTTGATGAGGGCTCTTCTAGATGCTTTTCTAGGTCCCATCAGGCAAATGCACACAACCCTGTATACACACATGTACACACACACATGCTCACACGTGCACAGAAGCACACATACCTGTAAGGGCGTACACGCATCCCCGGCACACATGCATGCTTGCCTGAAGGCGCCCCAGCACCCTGGATCCTAATCTCTGGCCCTGCACCCCAAGGCTGGCTATGCATACCCCGCCAACCAACCACTCACTTGGAGCCACCACAGTTGCCGCTGGTGCTCCAGTAAGAATACAGCTCTGGGCCTGGGGGTCAGGGTACATAGCTGCATTGTCCCTGCAGCTGCCTGGCCCCCACTCAGGCCACCCGTAAATGAGTCCAACACGAAGCACAGCTGTGAGCGCAGATCCTCCCCAGAAGGTGGTTCACAGTAAAGAAATACACTACTCTGATTCTGTGTATTGGGACTTCTCAAAGAAAAAGTTTGATTCATAGAGGTCTGAAAGGGCTCTTTAGGGCCACACAGGGGCCTCAGCCCAGTCTGAGCCAGGAGGCTGGCCCTCAACATCACCCTGCCTGGCAAAAGAAGTCAGAAATTGGGAACAAAAGCTAGGCGAGGGAGCATAGGGTCCCCTTCACAACTTCCCTCCATCTAACATGAATTAGTCTTTCCCTCCCCCCTCCCCAGACCTCAACAGAGAAAAAGGAAAAAGACTTCTTAACCAGGAAAAATGTGTGTGGAGAAATGCCTTCCAGGACAGTCAAGGAAACAAAACCTCACAGTGCTACCTTAGTGAAATTACCAAGCCATGTGGCTCTGGATTCACCTTTACTGGGATTTCAAACTATTCCAAGAATGCTGACTAAAGGACTTTTTAAAAAATCACTGTACAAGCTTTTTAAGTTTCAGAATTTCAAACTGACTTTATATAGTCCAGTCAGCCTGCATCTGCAATGGTCAATATCTACCTGTAATCTACACCACCTACTAATTACTCAATTGAGAATGGAAAGAGGAAATACATTATCGCAGACAAGTTTTTTCCTAATTTGCCTCTGGAACTAAGAAAAACAAGGAGCCTGGCCCTGCTAAAAAGGATCAGTGACCATGTGAAGATTTCAAGAGCAAAGTACAAAGCAAATGAGTTGCAAGGGGCCTTGCAGAATAGAAGGAGTCTCTGGGTGGTGCAAATAGTGATGCAATGAATGCACTGGAAAGGTTAAGTCCACCTTGGTGGTTAAGTGCTTTGGAGGAAAGACATGAGAAGAACTCAGCCATTGAAAACCGTATGAAACACAGTTCTATACTGACACACACGGGACCACTATGAGTCAGAATCGACTCCATGGTAACTGTGTTTTGTTTTATTTTTTCCCAGGCCAGGGGCTGCTATCTTTGACAAAGGACCAAACTATATTAAATGTGGGACAGACAGTGTTCGACAAATGGTGCAGTCAAACTTGGAAACTCATTTACGGAAAATGAAAGAAGACCCATCTCTCACACCGCATAAAAAAACAAACTCAATGTGGATCTAAGAGCTAAATGCAAAATCTAGAGCTATAAAGATCATAAACGAAAAAAACTAGAGACACTCACAGCAACCCGGTACAGGGTTTCTGAGTAAATCTTTACAAGAGCAGAAAGTCTCATTTTTCTCCCAAGGAGCAGCTGGTAGATTCGAACTGCTGATCTTGTAGTTAGAAAGCCAACTCATAATCCACTACACTACCAGGGATCCTTAGGGACAAACTTAAGGGCTCTAATAAATGGTGTAAATACAAAAACCACACAAACAGCAGAAGACAAAATAGATGACTGGGACCTCCTAAAAATGAGACACTTTTGTACATCAAAGATTTTGTCAAAAGAGTAAAAAGGGAGTCCAAAGCCTGGCAAAAATGTTTTGCAATGGCATAGTTAGTAGACAAGGAACAAATCATCAAAAGTTATAGTAAACTCTAATACCTTTACAAGAAAAAGACAACCCAAATAAGAAATGGGCACAAGACATGAACAGACACTTCACCAGGGAAGACATTCAGGCAGCCGACAAACATAATGAAGAAATGTTCAGGATCATGAGCCATTCAAGAGATGCAAATCTAATAATCAAGTTCAAATCAACAGTAAGCAATAAATGTTGGTGAGGGTGTAGAACAACTGGCACCCTCCTACACTGAGAGTTACTGTTGTTTTTAAGTGTTGTCAAGTAATTTCCAACTCATAACTACCCTGTGTAGGGTTTCCAAGGAGCAGCTGGTGAGCTTGACCGGCCGACCTTGTGGTTCAAACCGATCTTGTAGTCCAGTGCATTAACCTGTAGTGCCACACCATGGGACTATTAAATGGTTCAAACACTGGGAAACAGTATGGTGTTTCCTTAGAAAGTTGGAAATATAAATACTGTATGATCCAGAAATTCCTCTAGTTGGTATATATCCACAACAAATAAAAGCCAGGACATAAGCAGATACATGCAGACCAATGTTTATCGCAGCACTGTTCACATTAACAAAAACATGGAGACAGTGCCTATCAATGGAAGACAGGATAAGCACACTTTAGTACAAACATACATGAGATACCGTGAAACAGTGAAGAAAAAAAAACAAATGGGTGAAACACCTCACAACACGGATGAACCTAGAGGACCTTACGCTGAGAGACATTAGTCACTCACAGAAAGTCAAATCTGTGAAAACTCCAGAAAAGACTTGCATACTAAAAGAAAAATTCTTTGATGTTTACCAGGGGTGGAAAGGAAGGCAGTAATTCTCTGTCCAGAGGTAAGTTAACTCAGATGATGCACAGGGCAATATATAAGAAGGCGGTGGTGGTGGTGGTGGTGGTGGTGGTGGTTATGTGCTGAGTCGGTTCCAACTCATAGTGACCCTGTATAGGATTTCTGAGGCTGTAAGTCTTTATGGGAGGAGAAAATCTCATCTTTCTCCCGCTGAACAACTGATAGTTTCAAACTGCTGAACCGGAGATTAGCAGCCCGATTCATAACCACCACGCTACCAGAGCTCCTATATAGGAAGAGGGAAGGCAATGTATAAGAAGGGAGTCGGCAGAAGAATGATGAAGACAGGTAGACACAGGGAGGTATGAAAAGGCTAAGGGGATAAAGGTTGTTAGTGATACACAATCTTGGAACAACAATTGTTCTGCAGGTAGATACATGGATAGAGACACAGGTTGAATGGGTATGGAAGAAAGAGTGGGAGCATATCCACAAATATATAAGAGCTTAAGAGAGGATATTTGTACATGGGCATTTACCTTTCTTAGAAATATAACTATGAATGTGGTGGAACATACAGCGGAGAAAATGATGAAGATGTCTTAGATAGTAGCAAACATCTTAAGGCAGTGAATTGCTCGGCTCAGGACCATAGCCGCAGGGGACACCATGGTCAATTTGCATCACACAGTCCACAAAAACAATGTTCCACATCCTAGTTTGGTGAATAGCATCTGGAATCTAAAAAGCTCATAAGTGATCATCTAAGATGCAGCTATTGGTTTCTCCATGTGCAGAGGAAAGACGAGTGATGAGAACTGAACAAGCTTGGACTCAATTAGTTCAAAGGACTAATGAACATGAGACCAACAGTCTCCATGACTCTAAAACCAGGACAACTAGATGGTGCCTGGCTACCAATAACAACTGCTCTGAAAGCGATCATACTAGAAGGTCCCAGACTGAGTGGAAGAAAATGTGGAACAAAACTCTAAATTATTGTGGGGAAAAAAAAAGACCATGTTTACTGGTCAGAAAGAGACTGGTGTACCCTGGAATTAAGGCCCTCAACCATTCAGCCAAGCAGGGAAGATAACAATAAGAGTAAAATATATTCACCACGGAATGGTCAACATTGAAAATCAAAAAGACAATGTCTACCTAAGGACAAAGTTGAAATGGGATGGGAAGGTGGATGGAAGGAAACTAGAAACCACAAGTCGGAAGCGAGATAATTGTTGTTACAGGGAGTGAATTGCAAACATTGAGAAGAAAAAAATGTATGATTGCTTGAATGTAAAACTGATGATCTTGTCTGTGAAACTTCACTCAATCCGTAAGAAAAAGTCAAAAAAGGAAAAGAAAGCTCTATCCATGCAAGGTCAGGTTGACAACAAGAACGTAAAACACTAGCCAGGAAACTTAGCAGACAGTGAGCAAATGTTAACGGGGGAAGAATGAGTCAGAAAAGGAGAGTGAGAAAGACTGCAAAACTCAAAGAATATAATTAACGTCACCAAATTGTAAAGCAATTGTTGAACTGGTGTGTTCTGCTGTATATGGTCTCCAAATCAAGAAAAGTATAATCAGTTATTTAAACATATTAATAAAACACAAGTATAGCATAAAGGAGGCATAGATGACCATGATGGAAAGAAAAATATGTCAAATAAACAACAAGAAATAGAAGCACAATGGCTCAAAAACACCACCCTGAACTTCCAGCAAGAGGGCAAATGAGGCAAGCATATTGCAACAAAGGTTCTGACTCATAGTAATGCCATATAGGGTTTCCAAGGAGTAGCTGGTGGGTTTGAGCTGCTGGCCTTGTAGTTAGCAGTCCAGTGCTTATCCTACAGTGCCACATAAAGATAAATGAGACCAAATGACACAGATGCCAATGATAATACTAGAACCCTTAGCTTCAGAGATGACAGAGTGGATTGAAAGCTTACTGGGAGGAAGGAGAAGCTCAGCAGGGGTGGCAGAAGGAGACATCTTCTAGACTTGGCAAGGCCATCTGGAATTTTTGTTAGCAACTTTGGCGGCAGACAGCGGTCTGACAGTGCAGATGCACACGGGTAACCGGAGACAGGAGGCGTATTATGCTTTCTTCTTCCCCACAATCCCTCTGTAACCAGAGGTGTGGCCAACCCACAACCTCATCCAGTGTGAGGCATGAGCTGGCTATACAATCTTGGTTACTAGATTCAGGCAGGCTCTTATTCTAGAACTGCAGGGTCCACAGAACCACCAAAGCTGCCCTTGGCCAGCCTTGGACTAGCAGAAACGTTCATAACCACCCAACCTGCCCCTAGCAGTTCTGGCCCTGCAGGAACTACCTCTAGATTATGTGCCCTTAACACAGACAACACCTACATCTACTCCATTAAGGCCAAGGACTCTGCTGGCTCTCTATTACGGTCAAAGTGGGAAAGAGGATCAAAATCAAAATCAGCCCGTGGCCAATTCCTATGAAGTGGAGAGCAGACATGCTTCCACCCTCCAACCTTCTTGGTCCTATTCTGACACTAACCATGCCTCACACAGCACTCTCTGTTTCATATCTGTGTCCAATAATCCATTGTCTACAGAACTGCAGGCACACCTCGCTTCGTCTTCGGCCTCTCAGCCATGTTGCTCCTTGGCTTCTGCCTGAATTCATGAGCATAGAGCCTGCAGCTGCTCTGTTTCTCCATGCCATTGTCTCTTCTGTCGCCTTTGCTATTGACGTTTTTCTACATGGGAATCTCATGCTTCACTCATGCTTTTCCTTCTTGATGGTTCTGGAATCTTCCATTCCTGTTTCTGAAATGGTGGTGGTGGTTATGTGCTGTGGAGTCGATTCCGACTCAGAGTGACCCTGTACAGGGTTTCCGAGGCTGTAAATCTTTACGGGAGCAGAATGCCTCATCTTTCTCCCACGGAACAGCTGGTAGTTTCGAACTGCTGACCTTAAGGTTTGCAGCCCGACTCGTAACCATTTACGTTTCTGAAATAGCTCCTTTCAAATCTTGCTTAAGGATTTAAAACTAACCAATCCCGGCTTTAAAGACCAGCATACATTTTTTGCATGGTCCCAGCCTATAATTAAGAGTCCTAGTGTAGCACTGTAGTATAAGCTCTGGACTGCAAGGTCATTAGAACCAAAAGATCAGCAGTTCAAACTCACCAGCTACTCCTCAGCAATCTTTTACAGGGTCACTATGAGTTGGAACCAACATGACCGCCCTTAAGAACAACACCCTATCACTTGGTGGGAATTACGAAGACATTGGACAAAAAAGCCATGTTGAGTAATTCCAGGCACCACAATTTTCTGTCCACTTTATGAGTTCCTTGGCTGGCAAAGGACCCCAAAGTTTTGTCTGTTTAGGTCAAGCACCTGCCCTGGGTTTCTGGTCTATTTTCCTTACAGTGCTTTTGTTTATTTATTCTTTCTTCTCTCTCTCTTCCTTTACCTTGTTTTTAATCCTTTCTATCTTGTTTGGTTTTTTTTTTTAATCCCCCCTTTAATACACTGGACCATAAGGTCAGTTTGAACTGCAAACTCACCAGCAGCTTCCCCAAAACCCTATACAGGGTCACTATGGGTTGCAAAGGACTTGATGGCACTTAGCAACAAGTATCTCTTTTTTTTTTTTTCATTCTTAAATTTTCTTTACTATTGTCTATTTGCATTCACTTTTCGCACCAACACCTAGTATTGTTTACTGGTGGGTTGTTGTTGTTGTTGTCCACTTTATTTTCTCTCTTATTTTTCTGTTCTGAAACTTTATCTCCTTAGACTTCCTTTCTCGTTTTAGTTTTTTTTTTTTTTTTTCTTGCTGCTACATGCTTTTATTTATATTCCTCCTCTATTCTTTGTTGTTGATTTTGGGAGACTGTTATTTGCTTGTTTGTTTTGTTTTCTGGTGTGTGTGTGTTTTCTCCTCATGCCCCACCCTACAGGAGACAGAAACTGTGCCCATACAGCCCACCCACAACCATACCTCCTGCTGCACCACCTGTTGGGTTAAGAGTCAATACCAGCATAATGATAACCAAGAGCTGACACCAACCAAAACCACCCTAAAGTGAGCTGCACAAACATCCAACAGAGAACTATGCACATGCTCCCATTCTCTAACCACACCTACCAGGAGGCAGTTGATGAAAGCCTAAGGACAAACCAACGTACAGTCATCAAATAAATACAAATACAATGACACAACTATGTCTCATAGACAACACACAATTCCAGTTCACACAAAGAAACAATACAGAGTGGCTCAAACAACTGATCAAGATGCAGACACTGAAAACAATTCTAAGGGAAAAGAGATATTGAAACTACTTAAAGGGGGAGAAAAGGAACTTAAAAAAAAAAAAAAAAGATATTTAGATGGACTCCTGGTGTGGCACTGCAGGATAAGTAATGGACTGCTAACCACAAGGTTGGCAGTTAAAATCCACCAGTTGCCCCTTGAAAACACTCTGCATGGTTGCTAGATGGCACTTAACAGCAGCAACAAATAGAGAGAAAGAGTGAAGAAATCAGGAAGAACACAGAAGTCTTTTAGAAGAATTCAGGTAAACACTAAAAGAACTAATGGGAAAAATAAATGAGATTCTGAAACAATACAAAACCTGCAAATTGAAATCCAGAAGATTAATACTAAGATTTTAGAAATGGACAATACATTGAAAGGGCAAAGGAATAGATTACAATCAGTAGAAGCCCATATTATTTAAGCTTGAAGATGCATCTCTCAATACTTGTTACTGTTGTTGTTGTTGTAAAGTGCCATTGAGTCAGTTCCAACTCATAGTGACCCTGGATAGGGTTTCCAAGGAGCAGCTGGCGGGTTTGAACTGCCTCAATATTAGTATGCTAGAAATACAATCACATAAAAAAAAAAAAAATTTCTGCAGAAAGCCTAAGGCGTATATGGAACGCCATGAAGAGGAATAACTTACAGGTGACTGGAATTCCAAAATAGGAAGAAACAAGCAGAAATCAGAGAGAAAATGGTCAAAGAGTTGCTGGAAGAAAACTTCCTTAAAATCATGAAAGAGAGTAGAAAACAGGCATTCAAGAAGCTAAACAAATGCCAAACTGGACAGACCCCAAAAGAAATCACCAAGACATATCATAATCAAACTTTCAAAAACCAAAGGCAAAGAAAGAATCCCAAGAGCAGCTCAAGAAAAAGAAAAGTTAGAACACTTCCAGCAGACTAGGCACACTCACTACACAGACCATCTACAACAAAGATACACGAAAGAAAATAAAACAGACACATATGAAAATCCTGGAACCCTGGGATTCAGAAGGAAAGATCAGGAGGTGAATGGCATACTTGCTGGGAGGAGAAGTGGAGCAGTAATGGTGAGAGGGGGAAACTGACTGGTGAACAGCTGGGCAGAAATGGCTCAACCATCTTGTGTGAGGCTTTGGTAGAATCTGTCAGAGCAGAGTCGCACAGATGACAGAAAAGGTGCGATTGCTTCTTTTTCGCCCACACTCCCCTGGTGACCAGAGATCTTGGCAGCTACTACTCTCTGAGAGTTAGGAGCCATGTGGTTGAGAGCCACACCATCTTGAATTGCAAGTCGACTGCACCACTTTGGTGTGCTGCTTTGATGCCTGTGTTCAAGTGGACTCGACTCCATATCTACAAAACCTGCAGAATCACCAGACTAACATTTAACTAGACACCAGTCCACCAGTTTCCGTATGGTCCTAAAAAACACTGAAACCAGCTCCATAAATGTTGTTGTTGTTAAGTGCTGTCGAGTCAGTTCTGACCCACAGTGACCCTATATTGGGTTTTCGAGGCTGTAAATCTTTATGGGAGCAGAATAACCCCCACAAACTATTTCCAGATTGACAACCCTGAACACAGATAAACCAGTTCAATAGGAACTGCACCTAGGGCCAGGAACTCTGCTGTCACATCCCTCCCACAACCACCCCGTGAGTTCCTTGAATTTCAGGAGCACCCCAGAGATTTTTCACCTCTGGGTTCAATAACTGCCCTTTTTGTTTTTACAAATACAACAACATCACATATCCCAGAGACAACAGACCATTTTGTCTCACATGAAGAAACAAGATAGAACGGTACAAACAAATGACCGAGATGCAGAGATAAAAAACATTTCTGAGGAAAAAAAGATAATGGAACTAACTGAAAAATAACTCAAAAGAATGTTATGTTGGTACTGGATTGACAGAAAGATTGAGGAAAGTGAGAACCCAGAAGAGGTTTAGAAGAATTCAGTAAAATGCTAAAAGAAGAAGTAGACAAAATACATGCAAATTTAGAAACAATACAAAACCTGTCATTCGAAATCTAAAAGATTAATACTAAGATTTTGTAAGTGGACACTACACTGAAAGGGCAAAAAAGAAAATTCAAAGCACTGGAAGCCCAAATTGCTGAACTTGAAGATAAATCTCTCAGTACTAGCATGTTAGAAGAACAATAAGAAAAAAGAATGAAAAAATCTGAAGAAAGCCTAAGAGTTCTGTGGGACACCATGAAGAGACACAACTTACGGGTGATTGGAATTCCACAGCAGGAAGAGACAATAAAATGCACAGAGAAAATTATTGAAGAGTTGTTGGAAGAACACTTCCCTAACATTATGAAAGACAAGAACATAAGCATACAAGAAATTGAATGAACCCCAAACAAGATAGAACCCAAAAGATAATCACCAAGACATACCATTATCAAACTCTCCAAAAACCAAAGACAAGGAAAGAATCCTGAGAACAGCTCAGGCAAAATGAAAAGGTACTGACAAAAGACAATCAGTAAGACTAAGCTCTGATTTCTCAGCAGAAACCATGCCGGCAAGAAGGCAATGAGATGACATATGCAAAACTCTGAAAGAGAAAATATGGCCAACCAAGAATCATATATTTAAGGGGCTTGATGGTGGATTAGGGAGAATGCTGTGCAGACCTCTGCCAGTAATAACACAGAATACCAAGCAAAGCAGGTTCAGGGGAGAGTTTCAGAACTCTGAATTACATATAAAGGAATATTTAGAAGGATCAAAGGCTTACTGCTAGTGGGGTTTGTAACAGAAGCAAGAAAGGTGGTTTTCCCTGATCTGCAGCTGCCAGCGGGTAACAGAGCAGCCATCTTGGGTGAGACAGAGAAGGAGAAGGATCAGAGGCGTGCTCCCACTGCAGAGATCTGAACAATCGTCAGAAATAAAGGTGTGAACATTTTTATCTGTACACTGATCTCTCACTGTCTGCGACCCTCCACTCTAGTGACTAGTGGGGGTGCCTGAGCAAGTTGATGCCCCCCATGCTCCCCAGAGAGTTCCATTACACATGTGCATGGATCTGCTCAGCAAAGATGACAGTGCACAGAATCTAAGAAGGGGAAAGAGTCAACAGGAATTACTTAAAATGGAATGGTCTCCCAAACGGATCCAGTTGGCTGAGCGAGGGGTGTTAAAGTCATACTCATATTTTGCTACGGTGCTTTATTTTGTTTTGTTGGTGAGTCTAGACTGCAGTATTCACATTGTTTATTTTTATTATTTTTGCTGTTGTCGTTTTATTTTTTGGATTTTTTTTTTTTTTTTTTTTTACCTTGGGGTGTGGGGGGAGGCTGTTTCTCTCCATATTTTATCCAAGAAGAAACAGCAATTTTGGTCATATAGCCGAGGTACAATCACACCTGATAAAATCCCACCATCAAGGAAAGTGCCAATACAAGACAGCCCAACACCTGCTACATTTTCTGACTTGAGTAGTAAGAAAAGTGAAAAGCAAAGACCATCTCCTGATCACATCTACACGGAGACAATCAGAAAGTATAATACATCAATATGTTGTTGTTGTTAGCTACCCTCTGGATCTAGATTCCTTCTTGAAAGCTTATAAGCCAGTCATTTCATGCCTTTGAAGACACTCCCCCTTTTTTGGGTAGCCAATGTCCAAGTTGCCCATCCCTATCTAGTCTGTGTATGGAGGGGGTGGGAATGATCCTCGCTGTAAAGACTTGTTCCCTCTTTTGAGCTACTGCATCCATAGGTGTAGGTCAAGTTTGTCAAATTCTATCAGGTTACTCTTTTTTTCACCCCCTCTTCTTTCTTCTTCTAGTTGAGCTCCGACCATCCAGTCATTGAAGCCAGGTCAACTGGGTATTATCTGCAAGTGTGGGTGTTCTTGTGCATGTGCCCTCTCTTCTTATCAGCTGGATGCTTCACTCTCCACTCTAGTCCTCTGTAGCTGTGTCGCTGACTCTGGGTTCAAGAGTCCCCAAATCTTGCTACACTGCTGGCCAACCAGGTCTCCAGCCAGGTTCAAAGGAGTCTATTGAATGTTGTAAGGCTTAGCTCACAGCTTCACTGTTGTTTTTCCCTCACTTCCCCTTATCGGTGACGAATGTGGTCACCAATCAGAGCATGTATTCCCATTGAGTCTTAGTCTTTGAAGAGGGTTTGCTCTGAGGTGACCCAACCACTTGCCTTGATGTCTCCTGGGCAAGCACTTGCTTGTTCTTATAGTAACAGTCGGTCTGCCTCTATTGTTTTGCATTTTTCCTGTTGGTCTTTCTTTCAAAAAGTATCTTCTGTTCTTCTAGCCACTCCAGGCTGGTCTGCTTGTCCTTTCAAGTGGCAATTCCCATCTCTGAAGATTATGGCTGCTGTTCAGGATTCCACCTATAGTCTTAAGTAATGCAGAGGCTCCGCAGGAAGCCTCCCTCACTGGGCACTTTGTAGCCCAATTTTAGATATTCCAGTCAGTTATAGGCAGAAGACAGACTTACAAGCTTTCTATGGTGATATTTCTGGCTATTCCTTTCTCTCCCCCTCAAGTGTCTATTTTATAATGGTGTGCCAGGGAAACCAAGATTCAAAAGACAGCCAAGCATCTTAACATTATTTCCCCCCTTTCCCCCATTCCAACCATGTCTCAATCCCTGTATCCCAGAGCCCTGTTGTTCCAAGGTTGTCATACATCATTATTTATCTTTGTCTCAATTAGCCCATGCAAACCTGCCTAATTGTTCTCCCATCAGTTTTGTTCTTCCATTCCCCTCCCTTTCTTGTATATTGTCCCCCTTGCTAGCACCCAAACTATCCTGTGCCTATTCCCTACCTTGTGGCTCCACATTCCCCTCCCTCCCCTCACCCCATCCCCCACATCCCAGTAGCCAGCAAAATATCCCCCCACTCTTTAGTATGGGTTCTTTTTCTTAGACTTTTACAGTAGTGGTCCTATGCAGTGTTTCTCCTTTTGTGACTGAACTAATTTCACTCAACATAATGTACTCAAGGTTCATCCATGCTATATGGTGGCTTGCAGCTTCCTTTCCTATTCTTCAAGGTAGCATAATATTCCATTGTGTGTATGTACCACAGTTTGTTTATCCATTCTTCAGTTGATGGGCACTTTGGCTGTCTCCATCTT
>NW_006408902.1:809663-819905 GCF_000296735.1 Chrysochloris asiatica
ATTTTCTTCAGCTTCAGTTTTAATTTGCATATGAGCAATTGATGGTCTGTCCCAAAATCTGCCCCTGTGATCATTTGGCTGATGATATGGAGCTTTGCAGAGTCTCTTTCCACAGATGCAGTAAATGTAATATCTGTGTATTCCACTGGGTGAGGTCCATGTGTATAATCGTCTCTTATGCTGTCTAAAGAAGGTATTTGACATGAACAAATCATTGACTTTGCAGAATTCTAACATACGATCTCCAAGGAGTTCTGATAGCATGTTGTGATGTGCCATGGAGTCTGTTCCGACTCATAGCGACCTAGTACACGGTTTCCGAGGCTGTAAATCATTACGGGATCAGAAAGCTTCATCTTTCGCCTGTGGAACAGCTGGTAGTTTCTAACTGATTACCCTGAGGTTAGCAGCCTGCTTCGTAACCACTATGCTACCAGAGCTCCTTTCTGGTAGCATAGTGGTTACAAATCGGGCTGCTAATCTCACGGTCTGCAGTTCAAAACTACCAGCTATTCCACAGACGAAAGATGAGGCTTTCTGCTCCCGCCAAGATTTATAGCC
Source organism: Chrysochloris asiatica (assembly GCF_000296735.1). NCBI lineage: Eukaryota > Metazoa > Chordata > Mammalia > Afrosoricida > Chrysochloridae > Chrysochloris > Chrysochloris asiatica. The sequence goes on from NW_006408902.1 coordinate 810,225, forward strand.
TTGGAAACCCCGTACAGGGTCGCTATGAGTCGGAACTGACTCCACAGCACATAAAAACAACAACATCATGCAATCTCCAGCATCATTTATATCGCCATGCCATATTTTCCAACTACTGATCCTTCCTCTTTGTTCCCAACCTTTGCATTCCAATTACCAGTAATGATCAATACATCTTGATTGCATGTTTGATCAATTTCAGATCGAAGAAGTTGGTAGAATTCTTCTATTTCATCCTCACTGGCATTAGTGATGTTCAGTAAGTCTGAATAATAGTGGTATTAACTGGTCTTCCCTGTAGGTGCATGAATATTATCCTATTACAGACAGCACTGTACCACATGATGGATCTGGATCTGTTCTTTTTGACAATAAATGCTACACCATTCCTCTTCAATTTGTCATTCCCGGCATGGTAAACCATGTATTTGTCATATTCAAAACGGCCAATATGGTCCATTTCAGCTCACTGATGCCTAAAATACCAATGTTTATGTGTTCCATTCCATTTTTGACAATTTCCAATTTTCTTAGATTCATACTTTGCACATTCTATGTTTCAATTATTAATGTGTATTTACAGCTGTTTCTCTTCATCTTGAGTTGTGCCCCATTGGCAAATGAAGGTCCGGTGGGCTTTACTCCCACGGGCTTTATTCCATTCAAGTCATCATAGTCAACTCTACTTTGAGGAGGCAGTGATACATCAACATACATTCATCTAATTATTGAAAACACATCTAATTATTGAAGATGCCCAAAAGACAGTCAAAGATTTCAGCACGTGTCCAAAAACAAAATAAAAATAACTGAAACAAATGAGCTGGAGGTAAAGCTAGACTTCCCATTGGAAGGAGGGCAGGCTTTGGAAATGCCTGGAAAGGGATTTGAGAGAATGATACTGAGGCAAATCCAAATGCTTCACAGAGGGATTGAGCAAAATAAGGAAAAAATCAGAAAAGCACTACAGGAACAATCAAGCAAGATAGATAACGCACTGGAAAAATTTCAAAACCTGCAAAAAGAAATCTAAATGATTAATAATAAAGTATCAGAAGTAGACAATACACTGAAAAGGCAAAGGAGTAAAATGGAAGAAATGGAAGCCAGAACCAGAGAGCTGGAAGACAAATCTCTCAATACTACTAAGATAGAAGAGCAAGCAGAAAAAAGGATTAAATACTTGGAAAAAAAGTCTAGGATTCATGTGGGGCAACATGAAGAAGAATAACTTGAGAATTATCAGAATTCTGGAGCAGGAAGAATCACAGAAGACCTCAGAGGAGATAGTTGAAGAGCTGATGTAAGAAAATTTCCCTAACATCCTGAAAAATGAAAAGAAAAGCATTCAAGAAGCTCATCGAACCCCAGGAATTGATAGACACCCAGAGAAAGTCACCAAAACATACCATAGTCAAGCTCTACAAAATAAAAGATAAGGAGAGAATCCTGAAAGCAGCCAGGGAAAAGAAAAATGTTACTTACAAAGGCAAGCAAATCAAATTAAGCACTGATCTTTCAGCAGAAACCATGCATGCAATAAGGCAGACATATCTAAAAGCCTGAAAGAAAAAAACAAAAAAACTACCAACCAAGAAACATCTACCCAGCAAAGCTGTTAATCAAATTCAAACATAAGCTAAGGGACTTTGTCAAGCTAACACAGCACTTCAGAACATACCCGAGGGATTTCTTTAGACTGAGAACCAACAAGAACAGACAACAACCAAGATGTGGCAGCACCACCTGGAACTCAATCGACAGATTGAAGAGTTCAGAACAGAACAGAACCACAAGAACAAATTCAGAGGACCTGGGAGGTCAGTCTAAGATCAAAATAATTACAATGTGAAAGAAGGTTAAAACATACAAACAGAGATCCAGGTGGTGAGGAGGTCAGATAGATTGCTTGGTAAAACAGACTGTTGTAAATGGAGGCAAAAGTTAACAGAATATAAAGTAACCTCAACATACCAAGAAAATGAAAATCCAAAAAGAACATGGAAACATTAAAAATATAAAGCTTAAGAAAAGATACACATACTGAAAGAAAGAAAGAAAAAAAAGTATTTCTTGGCTACCAGGAGAGGGAGGGAGTGGACAGTAGAGCACAGATTAGGGAATAGACACATCATAGTTCGGGTGTTTGGGAGCCAATACACAAGAAGGGGGAAGAGGATGGAAGAACAATGCAGATGGGCGAACAGTTAGGCAGATTTGCATGGGCTAAATGGGACAGAGGTAAATAGTGATGTATGCTTAATCTTGGAGCAACATGGCTTTGTCATACAGGGATCAAGTTATAGTCTGAATGGGTTAAAAGAGGGAAAATAATGTTAAGATGCTTGAATGTCATATAAATGTTTCCCTTGCCTACTATTGTAAAACAGACACTTGAGTGGGATAGAAAGGAATATCGGGAAACATGATTACAAAAAACTCTTAAGTCTTCAGCCTATAACTGACTTTTTAGGTATAAAAGGGGTTCCTACAACTTGCCCAGTGAAATAGGCTTCTTATGTAGCCTTTGTCGTGTATAGACTCTTAGGTGGAATCCTGAGCCCCATCCAAAACCTTCTGAGGTGGGACTTTCCCACTTGAAAAGACATTCAGACCAGCCTGGAGTGGCTAGAGGAACTGAAGACACTTCTTGAAAAACAGATCAGCAGGAAAAATGGAAAACAAAAATGGCAGTCTGATTGGCTACTACAAGAACAAGCAAGTTGTTCACCAGGGAGCCATCAAGGCAAGTAATCAAGTTCCTTCAGGACAAACCCCCTCCAAGTCTGAAACTCAAAGGGAACACAAAAGCAGACATGTAAACTTGCTGGTGACCATGTTGGTCTACTGGTGAGTGGAAGAGAGGGAAAGGCAGCAATGAAGATATGGGTTGAGTTCAATCACATTCCATAACTTCCATTGACCTGGAGATGAGAGAGAGAAGAGGAAGGGCTGGTTGGTCCAAAGCGTGGTGAGACCTGAGGACTCCTAAGTCCGTGGACAAGGACCTAGCTACAGAGGGCTAGAGGCGAGAGTGAAACGCCCAGCTGATACGAAGTGAGGGGAGAAGCACAAGAATGTCCAAACTTGCAGGTAATACTCATCTGACCTAACTTCAGTGACTTGATCAGAACTCAAATAGAGGAAGATAAAGAAACTTGGTAAGGGAAACAAGTGTAAATTGCCACAATTTGATGAACTTGACCTACACTTATGGATGTAGTAGCTCAAAATACCAACTGTGAGGAAAGGAGTCTTTATATCAAGAATCAAATATATCCCCTCTGGACACAGGGTTGATAGGAATGGGCAACTTAGACAGTGGCTACCTAAAATGGGGGTGGGAGGATGGGAGGAGAAAATAAAGGAATGAAGTGGCTGGCTTACAAGTTTTCAAGAGGGAGTTTAGTTTCAGAGTGTGGGGAAAGATAGAATCCCCACTGAATAGTTTTCATCTTGTTTAGACGGGTCTGGTAAAAGGAGATGGGGATAAGATTCTTATGATTCAATGAGTAATTGTTATCATGGCTAACTGTGATTGCCACAACTATAAAGGTAGAAGTTTTGTAACATAAAGGGGGTAGTAGTTAATCTTACATTCCGGGAACAGAGGACCCTTGGACCATCAAAGGAGAAGAGCATGAGTGGAATGTGGGACCCTATTTGGAGAAACAACACCACCAAAGATGGAGGCAAAGATGATGGCATCGAGAGATAAAGCAGCTGAGGGCTCTAGACTGACAGAAAGGGAAAGGCTGTGTGCTGACCTTGGGTTGTTTAAATGATTATATATTCCTGAGTGATTTTGTGTACATAAAAAAAAAAGGGGAGGGAATAGAAGCAAATACTGTTGAATGGTGCTGCATGGAGGGAATTATAATCATTGCAATGATATGAAATATAATAGGATGAGTGCAAAACTTGATATTTTCTATGTAAACTATCACTCAATGTACAATAAAAGCTTTAACATATAGATATAGATATATAGATATACATATCCAGCAAAGTTTCTCTTCAAATACAATGGCAAAACTAGAATATTTCCTGATAAACATAAATTAAAGGAATTTGTAATGACCACACTAACTTTACAAAAATCGCTACAGGGTGTTACTGAGACTGAGAACCAACAACACAAGACAATAAACTGAGATTACCATACATGACAATATCACCCAGAAATCAATTCACATGTAGAAGTATTTAAAGCAAAACAAACGCACAAGACTGAAAATAGGGGACCAGAGATATCAACAAAAGCTTTTAAATAATAATAATAATGATTTTTTTAATGAATTAAAAACAAACAAACATTTTCTTCTTTTTTTAATTAAAAAAAAACAAGTTAACTACAAAACAAAAAACAATGACAAGAAAGTTAGGAAAATTTCAAGATAAAACAGACTGTTTCAAGCAGAGAAAAAATTAATAAATTACAGGGTAACCACAAAAGGAAAATAATATACCTACATTTGAAAATGGTAACATAGTGGATAATGAGCTGGGCTGCTAACCACAAGTCAGAAGTTCAAATCTACCAGCTGTTCAGTGGGAGAAAGATGATGCTTTCTGCTCTCAAAAGATTTATAGCCTCGGAAACCCTGTACAGGGCTCAGTCTAAGTCAGAACTGACTCCACTACACCCAGCCAAAGTAAAAAAAAAGAAAAAGATGTAGTCAATGTTAACTCAACGGAAATGAGAACCCACGAACAAAATGAACTCAGCATAGAAAATTATATGGAACAAAGAATCCAACAGCACCATAAGAAAAGCATACATAAAAATGACAACAATCAATTCATACCTATTGATAATTACACTGAATGTAAATGGACTAAATGTACCACTCAACAGACATAAAGAGCAGAATGGATAACAATATAGGATCGTTCAATATGCTGTCATGAAAAGTCATACCAAAAAGACAGAGACTGCCCGAATGCCCATCAACAGAAGAGTGGTTAAACAAACTTGGTACATATACACAATGGAATACTACAAAACAAAGAGTAATGATGAATCTGTGAAAACACCTCACAACATGGCTGAACCTGAAGGACATCATGCTGAGTGAACTCAGTCAATCGCAAAACAACAAACATTGCATGACACCAATGTTGTAAAAAGTTAAAGAAAGTTTTTCTTGATAAAAGAAAACAATCTATGATGGTTACAGGGTGTGGGGATTAGGAGAGATTATTCATGGGCTAGAGGGCAGACACATTAACATGGGTGACAAAGCAGGTAACAGAAAGGAGGTAAGCAGAGGAATGATGAAGATAGCAGGAGACATGGGAGGAATGTGCTAGGCGCTAGTTAAAGTGAATAGAGATAAAGGCTGTTAACTGTTGGTATGTGGAGGGGATTGCAACCGTGTAATGAAGCACAGTATGCGATTCGTTTAATGTAAAACTGATGATCTGCTCTATAAATCTTCACTCAATTCATAAAGAAAGAAATGACTATCCATTTCATGGGGTTGTTACAATTCCACACACTGCCTCTTCCTGATAAAAATCAAAGGAGGAGCTCATAAACACTTGTCATATTGATGAGTTTGACAGAACATTTGTTCGTGGGAGTCTGCGTGTGGCACTGTAGGATAAGCACTGTACTGCTAAAGCACAAGGTCAGTGGTTCAAGCCCACCAGCCACTCCTTGGAAACCCTATACAGGGTCACTATGATTTGGAATCTTCCTGACAGAACTTAACAAAGACAACAACAGCCCACCTCAAGGGAGTCCATACAGTCCATTCAATTTCACCCAAATGTACTAACTGGCTACAGAGTGCAGGCAATTTATTTTCTGAGCCCAAGCCATTGCTCACCCAAAGCCTCACCAGATGTGTCTGCAAGAGTTATGCCCTGTGGAAACCCCAATACAATCTCTGGACTCTTGTTTGTGTCAAATGTCATCATTTTTCAGGCACATCTCATGGCCTTTTTTAAGGAACAGATGGTGCCTTCTTACATCCGTAGCAGAATGTTTTTGTCGATGTTAAGGAAATAAGCATTTGTGCTCCATTTCCCCCTCCGCTCTCTTCTTTCATGCATTTCCTTCCCCCTGACTTTGAGAAGTTAAAAAAAAAAAAAAAAAAATGCTTTCCCTGCAAAATTCAACTATGTGCTTTCCCCATTTTCCTGCTTAAAATAGCACCCATTTCTTTAAAGAATACTCAGAAGAAGGCTAGCAGAAGGCAGGGCTCACCTTCTAGTGAGAAGGAGGGCATCTTATTTTCTCACCTGCCTTGTGGGTTTGCAGGTAGGGGTCTTAGAGTGAAGATGAATGAGAAAGTAGAAAAAGGTTCAGGACTCCACTCCAGGCTTTGCAAACTTCTGTGCAAGTGACTACAAAGGCCACAGCCTTAAACCTGACAGTTAAAGGAAGAATAAACACTATTTGCTGCCTCTTACATTCCATGTTCCCATAGCCATGCCCCGCTATGGGAACGGAACACAACTTTCTCTTAGGGTGAGAGTGGACGCCTGTCAAATACTCCGCAATATCACCCTCCTCCTTGGAAAAGACTATCTGCAGTAAACAAGGAGGTACTAATACAAAAGGTGAGGGATAAATAACATACCACAAGTAATCTTAAAAAGCTATTTTCTCTCTGCACATTGAGATGACATAGGGAAAGAGAATTTTAAGCTTGAAAGATGCTCAGAGAAAGCTTTTTTCCTCTATCTCAAACACACACATAAGCACACACATACCACACACTCTCCCACTCATGTTCACAGACCTGTCATATTGCTCAGGTCATATAGCTAAGTAATCCCAGAGCCTGGGGCTCAGGACTATCTCTACGTCCACTTCACAAATCTTCTATGACTAACAAGTATTCCCAGAGAGCAGAGCAAAGGGTTAAGAAAAGTCTGTGTTAAACCGTGCAAACAACCACTGACCTCCAGTGTAACAGAAGCTGTCCTCTTCTATTCTAATCCTAGCCTCAGAAACTACAAGGGGAAGTTGTTAACTGCCCTTTGTTTAGGTAACAAGGGGAGACAGTGGTAAGGAGTCTAGATTTACTCCTCCACGCATCTGTTAAGATCAGATGAGCCCAGGGGGTTCATTTATAAGCTAAACTGAGATGTACAATGCTAGACTACATTCTACGAACTTTAGCCCTGGAATCACCAAAAATGCGGATTAACTGTCTTTTTTCCAATTAGTGAGGAAAACAGAGACCGTTGTTAATACTACGTCTGGCTTTTTAAACTCTTCCTCAATACCGTCATATTAAAATACCTAATTACTCAAAAGTTAAACAGAGAACTAGCTTTGTCATTGTTGTTAAGTGCCAGCAAGTCATAGAAGGGTTTCTCAGGAACAGCTGGTGAGTTTGAACCATAGCTTCCACTTCCCAGAGACTTCAGAGCAAGGACTCAAACACATATTTATACATCAATCAGCATTCTTCACACTATTTAAAAGTTAGAAACACCCCAAATACCCACTAACAGATGAAAAGATAAACAAAAGATGGTATATGGTCATAATGGACTTGTGGTTCTGTAGGTTAAGCAGCACTTGACCGCAAGATCGATTGGCTGTTCAAACTCACCAATCATTGCTTAGAAACCCTATACACAGGGTCACTATGAGCTGGAACCTACTTGGTGGCTCTTTACAACAACATTCAACCATAAAGAGAAATAAGTTCTGATACACGCTACAACATGGATATTGAAAGCAATACGCTGAAGTGAAATGAGTCCATCACAAAGGAACAAATATTGTATGATCTTATTTATGTAAAGTGTTTAGAACCGGTAAATGTATAGAGGCCAAGCTTTATTAGTAGGTTCCAGGACCAGAAGGGCAGAAGGAAGGGAGAGTAATTGTGTAGGGAGCATTGAGTTACTGGTAAGGGGGCTAGCCATGTAACATGATGAACACAATGTCACTGAATTATACTTGCTGTTGTTAGGTGCCGTCGACTCGGTTCCAACACATAGCGACCCTGTATAGGGTTTTCAAGGAAAGGCTGGTCGAGTTTGAACTGCTGACCTTGCAGTTCAAACTGGTCTTGAAATCCAGTGCATTATCCTACAGCACCAACTTGTAAAGATGTTGAAACAGCAAATGTTTTGTGATATCTATTATTATAAGGAAGACCGTAGAAGAATTGATGCTTTTCAGTTATGGTGTTGGAGGAGAATATTGAAAGTGCCATGGGCTGCCAAAAGAACCAATAGATCTGTGTTGGAAGAAGTGCACCCAGAGTGCTCCTTGGAGGCCAAGATGGCCAAACTTTGTCTCTCATACTTTGGACATATTGTCAGGAGGGACCAGTCGCAGGAGAAGGATATCATGTTTGGTAAGGTAGAGGGTCAGAGAAAAAGAGGAAGACCCCCAATGATATGGATTGGCCAAGTGGCAAGCATCGATGGACTCAAGTGTGGCAACAGTAGTGAGGTTGTTCCAGGATCAGGCAGTGTTTTGTTCTGCTGTGCACGGGGTTGCTATGGGTCGGTACCGACTCGATGGCACTTAACAACAACAACAACAACATTTAATACCACAAATTTTGTTCTTTTTCCAGAGTTTGTCTTTCTTTTGCAACACAGAAATCATTTGGGTACGTTTTGAGGGAAAAATTACTGAAGCAGAGGTTCTGTCAAATCAATATTGCATTGTGGCTTGGTCCATTGAAGAAACCACCCTTGGGATACAAAGGATGCTTCTACAGTTTCACCTGCCTCGTGATAGGCTTCTTTCCCCTTTTCTCTCAATTTTCTTAGATTTAAACACCATACAGAGCTTAGCCACACAGACACCCCGCAAGTGACTCACCGTATCAGGAGTTTGGTTAGAGTTCTATGCCCACGTGAACCAATCAAGTGGCTATGTATTTAGGCATTGTCTTTTAGACTCAAGATAACACAAATGTCACGTTATAGGGAAATCTCTAGGGATACTGTATTCCATTTAGAATCTCCTTACTGTCAAAAGGACAGATGGGACACAAATTGTACAGATCCAGCTCTGGAGCAGCAGAAGAGCCTAATTGGAAAGGACACACTGATAGAAAGTGGAGTGCTGGTATAGCACTGTAGGCTAAGCACTCAACCACATGGCCAGTTCGAACCACTAGGTCAGTGGTTCAAACTCACCAGCCACTCCTTGGAAACCCTATACAGGGTCAGTATGAATTGGAACCGACTTGACAGCACTTAACAACAACAACAACAACAACAACAACATGATAAAAACACTGTAGTAAGTTCTCTGTATCAGTATCACAATGTTGTTTTAAAATGTATTCTTCACTAGGAAAAAAAACAAACAAAAGTCAGTATTGGTTTAAAATTAAAACAGCGTGGTAGCCTGTCAATTCTGAATAGGCAATCCATAAAAAAGAGTTCGTGCGTGGTATTACAAGGACTATTTACTGGTACTGTACTCTCCTACCTCTCAGTTCTGATGACAAAAGCAGACCTTACAATACTGAGATGATTGTAAGATTTTAAATTTGTTCCAGTTAGATCATCACAAACACCGCGGGCTGTCAGTCTTCCCCACGAATGTCATTTTTTGTGTGCTTCATTTCTTCAGAGGCAAACTCAGATCCTGTCATCGTCACGTAGATGTTTTCAATGTCACCAGAGGTCGTCTCAAAGGGAGTTGTAGCATCATGTTGTTGTTGCTAAGTGCCGTGGAGTCGGTTC
>NW_006408902.1:827105-834028 GCF_000296735.1 Chrysochloris asiatica
AACTGCTTCATACGCATGGGGAAGTTAAGACACGAATAGGAAAACTGCTTCATACGCATGGGGAAGTTAAGACACGAATAGGAAGACTCTAGAAGAATCAGTGCATTTGAATTATGGTGTTGGCAGAGAATATTGAAAGTACCATGGACTGCCGGAAAAAGAAACATATCTGTGTTGGAAAAAGTACAGCCAGATTGCTCCTTAGAAGTAAAGCTGGTGAGATTTCTTTGAGCGTATTATCAGAAGGGACCAGTCCCTGCAGCTGGACATCATACTTGAGAAAGTAGAGTGTCAGTGAAAAAGACCCTCAAAGAGATGACTTGACAAGGTGTCTACAACAATGGGTTCAAACATAAACACAATAGTTAAGGATTGCACAGAGAAATGATTGCATTTCCTTACGATACTGTTGTTGTGTAGAGTCGCTATAAATCAGAACTGGCTTGACAGCCCTAAAATCAGCAACAACATACCCATAAATAAAAGCTCGGAATTTGTCCCTCAAAGATTTATCGATAAAAAAAAGCCTCACAACCACACATGTGCCAGTCATACCCACACCACCCAAGAAGCCCTTAGGATAATCCTGAAAGACAGTGCTTTAACCCCATTTCCTAGCTGAGGAAATAGACGTTCAGCTGTCATGGCACACACCGAGTCGGAGGCTGAGTGAAGCATGAAGTCCCTCCTCTTACTCCCAGTGGTGTTTGTGGATAAAGAGTCCTCAGGACTTGAGTTTAAACTGTACTAAAGCCGTTGAATCATCTTCCCATTTTCCCAAGCTCTGTGTATAAAAAACTTAGCAAAAGCCTGGGAAACACTTTTCCCAAAACAGTCCACTCTGGGTTGTAGGGTGAATTTGTCTGTTGTTGTTGTTGTTGTTGTTGTTGTTGTTAGGTGCCATCGAGTAGGTACTAAGTCATAGCAACCGTATGTTGTGGTTGATTTTAAATGTCATATTCCAAATGTTCTGAAATGTTATGTTGTTTTCATAATTTAAAAAAATCGCATTGATGGTGGTTACGTGCTGTGACCCTATATAGGGTTTCCGAGGGTGTCGATCTTTATGGGAGCAGAAAACCTCATCTTTCTCCCATAGAACTGCTGGTAGTTTGAACTGCCGACCTTGAGGTTAGCAGCCAGATTCGTAACCACTATGCTACCAGAGCTCCTTAAAAAACTGCATTACAGCTGACCAAATGGGAATCAAGAGAATTATGACAGAATATTAAGAACAAGTACATGGCAACAAACTGGATGAAACGGACAACACCCCTCTGGCTACGTGGCACACGAGACAGGGCTCCGACTGAGGTCCTTCCCTCATAGCTGTGTTTGTCTGTGGGTCTGCATCTCAAGCTCCTCGTGTTACAAACTAGATGCCAGGATAGGGGGGTTTCCATCACCTTGAGCTTCTCAGGCAAGGCTGACAAGCACTGCTTATGGGACAAATGAGCAAATCAATAAGGACAGAGGCCATGGTTTACAGGTACTGTCATGGAGACGCCACACCCTGAAGTTACATGGAGGTTTGGGCCTGTTATCAGCTGCCCTTTGAATTTCTGATTAGCTGATTTACAAGTATCCACATCAGGTTAATGCACTGGACTGCAAAGTCATTTGAATCGCAAGGTCAGTGGTTCAAGCTCACCCGTCACTCCTTGCAAACCCTATATAGGGTAGCTATGGGTCGAAATAGACTCGACGGCATTCAACAACATCCATTCATCTGCCCATTCCCGTATCCAATCTCCCAACCTTTTTATCACCGGAACAAGGAGATAAAGCTTACTGGCTAGGCTATGGCTCTGGATGAATGCAGAGTCCCGGACGGAGGACCTCTGCCAGGCTCAAAGTTAGACTTAGCTCTGGAGAAGAAGAGAGTCAGTAGATCGTAAGGAAAAAGTAGGAGAGAACAGATGACAGGAACCGAGACGGCAGCGAGAGGACATCAGTGTTGAGGCCAAGTCCTGGGGCTGAGGGCAATGGTGACTGGAAGTATAAACAAGAAGCTGAGCTGGTGGTGGGCTGGGGTAAAGGAGAGGAGGCGGGGATAGGAAGAGGCAAGGACATTGCCATCAGGAGCTAGGGTGACTCAGCACGTGACCATAACTTTAGCTGGTAACAAAGGCAGAAAGAACAGGTTTCCTAGGGCAGGGACCCATTTGCAGATCTCAAGGGTGGGAGAGGAGAGAAGGAAACAAGGTGCCAAAGGAGATGCTCGATCTGGCTCTTCAGGCCCATGCTGTTAAAGCATAGCGTCACTAGGTATCAGACTAAGTGCCCAAATCTGCTGGCCAGATCCACACAACATTCCTGCTTGCCATAAAGTCAGAAACTGTGCTTGGCTGGGTCTCCTGGAAAGATGAACTAGACTACAGTGCAGTCACACAGAACGCAGAGCAAACCTCTCCTTCCTCCATCCCACCAGAGCCTGAGCTGTGCCCCTGGCGTACCAACACAGCCCTTATTGTCCCAATCAGCCCTCCACCTTCTAGCTCAGAGTAAACCACAGTTCAGAGAATGCAGGTCACCCAACACTCAAGCTGCAAAGTCCAAGTTCAAACGTCAGATTCACAGCAGGCGGCCCCCATCTCCTCTGCTCCTCTCTACTCTTAACTTTCCCAGCGATGCACAATACACTCTAATAGACATTATCTTTGCAAAACAAAAGAAAACCGTCATAACTCCAACATATTCCTTCCTCATACTGCTTCCTGATAGAAAAACTGCAAGGTTGGCAGCTCAAACCCACCAACTGCTCCTCGGAAACCCTACATGATGAGTCAGAACTGACTCAACAGCACTGAACTGCGACAACAAGTAGAGACCTGGATTCTACTGTCAGAGGAAGCATCGGGCTACTATAATGCTGAACTGGCTTCAACTGAGTTTTCAGACTAAGATAAAGTAGGAAGAAAAGTCTGGTGATCTGCTTCCAATAATCAGCCAATGAAAACCTTCTGATCGGTATTGTCTGATTCACAACCATGCATGGTGGTGGCACAACATTTCATCCAGCTGTACGTAGGATGTCCCTGAGCAACTCAACACCAGCTAACAACATTAAATTGTACACGTGCAGAGACTACGTAACAACAAAAGTGATTTGTGCGAAGGAATGCTGAGAGGGGAAAAAAACCACAAAGTGGTAATGCACTTATGCAAAGACAATCCAACAGTTACTGTAAACCAAGAGTGAAGGGCCCATGGAGAATGGGAGCAGCTTTCTCACTGAGTGTGGATGGCCACACTCTTCTTCCTTCCTACATTTCATCTCAGTGTGTTAAAAGTACTTTTATAACAAAAAGAGGACACATTGAGCAGACATTTTAAAGAGCAGCACTATGACTCATAGAGACTCATTTGCATATATTCCCTGTCACATTTTTCTGACACACCTCATTCACTGTTTTTCCCCTGAGGATATTTTGACTGCAAGATAGATTCTAACAAAATAATGAGGATTTGGCAAATAAAAAGAATGTTTAAGGATGCATTAACAGTTATTTGGCCAAGCCAGCAGGCCTGAGGGTGAGAAACAATTTGTCTAGGGAAACATACAATGAAATAGCAACAGCAAAGAAAACAATTGCTCTCTGTAGGATAAGAACTGGACCTCAAGGTTGGTTTGAACTGCAAGGTCAGCAGTTCAAACTCACCAGTCGCTCCTTGGAAACCCTTTACAGGAACTGACTCAATGGCACTGAACAACATCCACCACCATCTCCGTTTCAGAAACACACACACACGTATGCGATCATACAGGTAAAGGGGAGGTGTTTACGAGTGAAGGGTGTATTGGAATCGTTTCCCTCTTTTGGAAAACAAACCCAGTGATTGTTGAACAGGGAGAAGTTCTGGTCAAAATGAGTCCAATTTCAGGAACTTATGGAAGACGCTATTAAATCTAAATTTGTTAGTGATTTCTTTTTTCAATAACCCTAGGGAGGTCACCAGCTGCTCCTCGGAAACAGTCGCTATGGGTCGGAACCGACTGGACAGCACTTTGCAACAACAACAAGGGAAGTTTTCAAATCTGCCATTTGTAGACACAGTAAAAGGCAGGGGCCCTCTGACTAGTGATCTCTCCTGATGATCTAACACAAGTGGGACGTGACAGGTGGGCAGTGGGAGAACACTGGGGTTTCCTGTCTCTGACACTGGGGCCGAGAGCCCTGGGCAAAGCTGAGCCCTAAGCCTACAGGTCGCCTCACTCAAGTGTCCAGGTTTGATTTCAAGGCACATCAGGGATTGACACCAGGAATCCTTTCTTACTTTTCTGTTTGTTTGTTGAATTGAGTTTTTTGTCTGTTCAATGAAGTGTTTCTAAATCAACTTTTGGTGTGGGGGCAAATAAAGTGGCCTTAGCTAAGAGACGAGAAGTAGACTCCTTCCCAGACATACACTGAGACCCTAATGGAAGTCCAGTTTCCAAAGTGATAAATGTCCTGCCAGGCTGGACTCCCGCCTTGCACCTCGCTGCGGGCCTACAGTGCGACCACAAAGAGAAAAAGTTGGCAAATGCCACTTGCGGGTGTTCTGGCACCAAGACATGGTGAGGAGTATATCTGGAAATGTCAGATATCTTTTTTCATCTCCATGCCTGGTGTGGCCACTAGCATCTGGTGGGCGGAAGTAGGGGTGCTCTGTGATTCCTAGCACAAACCTCTCCAACAATGACTTCTTCCACCCCAAATGCCAGTGACACGCATACTAAGGGATCACATCTATGATCTGAAAAGCATGTATTACGGAACTCTCCAGAGAATATCTAGAACTGTTGTTGTTGATATATGCCGTGGAGTTGGTTTCAGCTCATAGTGACTCTGTATGGGGTTTCCGAGGAGCAGCTGGTGGGTTTGAACTGCCGACCTTGTGGTTCACAGTCCAGTGATGATCCTCTGCAGCACCACACTAGCAGTCAATTTTGTGGAGATGTAGCTTTGTTGTTGTTGTTAATAGTTGTCAAGCAGGGCAAAAATCATGCAGTTTCTGGGCAGGACCTCCCTCGATTGGTAGCCACAGGTAGGGGGCAGGGCCTGCCCTCCAGTGCTTTCTGCAGGTGAGAATAAAGAAGGCCCAAGTACAGAGAAGAGAGCATTGTGTGGAATTTCTCACATAAAAGGAAAGGGAATTTGCTGTCCTGATACCGACAAGCTAAAACAAACCTGAAGGCTAGAAGAATCAAAGGGACCGCCTGAGTCACCTCAGATGGAATCGCCTCCAGGAATGCTTTCCTAGACCTCTTCAATTGTTTTTCTCTTCTTAAACAACAGCAGAAAGCAAAGCTCCAAGCCTGCTGCTCCCCACTTTCAGATGGCCTTGTTGTTCCTCAGAGGACACTACGCCCTCACCCCAAGGGGTTCCAGTCATCAGGGCCCCAGCTTCCCCAGAAAGAAGACCAGCTCTGAAGTTAGGGTCTTCCTGCTGATGCACAGCAGGGACACACATGAGGACAGGATGAAAGACAAATGTCCACCCACATGTCCAATTCCAACTGACTTCTCCATTCTCACAGGAACCCTCACTGGGGAGGCTGACTGTGTGTGGGGAGGGCAACGAGCACGTGCACATAGGCGGGAATGGGTCCCTGGTCCCCTTCCTATGCCCACTCGGCCTGATGACCACTTGGAAAGATGCCACGCACACATTCCTGCAGGAAAACCGCCCTCGTGGTATCAGACCAAGCCTCCCTAATGGGGTCTGTGGTTGTGTCCAAGAACGAGGAGCAGAAGGGAGCGTCACATGACCTACCAGAGCATGTCCATGTGTCAGGACATGGATGGGAAAATCACTGGAAAAATCCCAGTGGGCTCACACAAGCCATGACGGAATGGAGGTGAACAGCACAATGTCCATTTACACTGACTTCCCACTGGACTGTCCAAAGGTTGTGTCTTTAAGAATGCTGGAGCTGGCAAGGTCGGTTTGAAATGCAAGGTCAGCGGTTTGAGTTCACCAGCCGTTCCTTGGAAACCCTAGACAGGGTCACTATGAGTCAGAACTGACTCAGCAGTAGTTACCAACAACAACAACAACAGTGAGGATGTATGAGGAGATTAATAATGATGATAGACGTAATCAAAAAGGTGTGAGACTTCCCCAAGGGGAGAACTCCTGATAACTGAAGCAGCTTCAAACACTTAGGTCTGCTGGAAGTTTCTGGTGTACAATTGTGACTGGCTACATCAGAAGCACCTGAGGCTTTGGGGTTCAAGGATCCAGCCGAGCTTTGGACTGACTCAGGCGTTTTGGGGTGGGCTCATGGAGTGGGGATACCATGGTGCCAGCACTGACCACAGAGGATGCAAGACACAGGGAGTACTCAGAGAGAGGCTGGGCAGAGGGTTAAAACAGCCCCTCTCCTTGTAAAACACCAGTGAGTCAGAAAGTCACAAGACAACTTTCAAGGCTCACTTTGTCCTGAGGCCTCCATCAACATCAATGGTCAAGGTCATTGAGTGACCTTGGTCACCACAAACATCACCCCACACACACACACCCACACACACAGACTTTTCCACATGCCCCCCTTCCGGGTCATCTCCACGAGGTCCCTGACACCTTCACCTTATTCACTCTCCCACCACAGCCTCATTTCACCACTTCTCAAGCCAGCAGCTCATGGTGACCCCAACATGGAATGACATGGAGGCATGTATAAAAGATCAAAGAACGGATGCAGAGGAGTACTGACAACCATCGGCAAGGTGTGCCCCTGCGAAGACCCTGATTGTAACACGCCAGCATACAAAAGGTCTTTATGACATGATCAGGGAACGTTAAACATGGAGACTGAACGGGGACAGAAACCACTGTCACAAGTCAGAAGCCTGCTAAGTACACTAGGCTGTTGTTGCTGTTGTTGTTAAGTGCCGTGGAGTCGGTTCTGACTCATAGCGACCCTGTACAGGGTTTCC
>NW_006408902.1:834128-841201 GCF_000296735.1 Chrysochloris asiatica
GTTTCGAACTGCTAACCTTAAGGTTCACAGCCTGATTCGTAACCACTACGCTACCAGAGCTGGATAAAAGCCCTGGGTCTCTGCTTCCAAATCTTTTGGTACACCAAGGTCACTAATGCTAACATATTTCTGTTCAGTTGGTTCCAGGCGCTCCAAAGCTGGTCTGCTTTCCTTCTCGGGTTCCTTGGTTTCCACAGTGTGTGCAGAAGAAATCATGACTTTCAGGTGACCTGGTTCTGTGGACTAATGCTTTGGTGTGAGTCGGCATCTTTGGCATTCTTGACTGGGTGGTTTAGAACACATAGAACTCAGATCACCTGACTCACCTTTAGTACCCTATCTTTAGTACAGCTGGGATCATAGATGAGCTGCTTACGGCGTGCAATCTCTCCTTCAGATTTTACACCAACCACTGTTCCATTTTTCACAATGATTTCTTTAATTGGTTTATTAAGCATGTATTTTTGTTGTTGTTGTTATGTGCCCTTAGAGTCGACTCCGACCCATAACGACCCTGTATAGAGTTTCCGAGGAGCAGCTGGTGAGCTTGAACCACCGACCTTGCAGTTCAAATGGCTTTGCACCTGGCATATTTAACCCACAGCGCAACACCAGGACTCCTAAGCATGTATGTACCTCCATGCTTTGTTCTTTTGTTTTTGCACTTAACCTTGCAAATCCTTGTGGCATTTCTCCGAGGCTATAAAGCAGATAAAGCTATGGGCTTTAATCCTATGGACAGTTTCACAACATGGCTGATCTAAATAATCTTCAGTTCTGTAAAGTGCAAGAGCCTGACCAGTGAAGTCTATACATCTTGGCCCAGGTCAAATTTCCTACACACATTTCGCATTGTCTTCAGATCAGTGCCTTCAAAAGTTCTAGAAACTTTTCCATCAATGTTGGCAACATACACTTTTCAAACAGTCCCATTAGCTTGATGCCAGGGTTTCTGCTTCAGAGGAAGGAAACTTGTAGATTTTTGTGGCACTATAGATTAAGCACTGGACCTTGTGGTCAGTTTGAACCACAAAGTCAGCAGTTCAAACACACCAGCCACTCCTCAGAGAAACCCTATACCAGTTCATCTATAAATCGGAACTAAATCGGAACCAACTTGACGGCACTTAACAACAATAGATAAAGCTCCCTTCAGTTACTTTGAAATCCAGGTAGTGAATCACCTCTGTATAAACCAGCTGACCATTAACCATAAGGAACTTGGAAACTAAGTCACATTCCAGTGTGTTCCTCTCCCCATTGATGTTGGTGGTGATCCTAGTATTTTAAGCCTGTGTACAAATCTTCCAGTGGTGGGATGGATGCATTTCTACCTCAATAATATGCATTTAGATCCATGTGAAGAACTTTCTTTCCATTCACTGGCATTATGCCTGACAGGATACATTCCATCAGGCCGGTGCCCAGCACTGTCCCATTTTACTCATTTATAGCTGAGCAGGGAGAGCATGGAAGATAAGGAAAAAGGACAAAGTGCAGGGATTCTAGAGTGGGAAGGGGTTGTATATATCAATCTGAAAGCGGCAGTGGAAGAGCTCACACCAGTCTCCGGGCCCAAGAGCAAAAGGACAGGAAAGGTAAAATGGAGCTGAGAAGGGGTGAACCCACCAGCCACCTCAGATGGTAAAAGAACTATCACAATTTTTTGTTTTAAAAAACTACTGAAGAGCGAGTTTTTATGACAGAGGGAAACCCCAAAGCAGTTTAGTTTAAAAACAGTTCACCGTTGATCCCCTCAATGCCCTGCAATGTGTGTGCTTGTGTGTTGCACCTGGCACGATCAAATCAGATACTAAATCCATGAGGAATGGCCTCAAAACCTGGACACCAACTCATGTCTTTCTGATGCCAGCACTTCCCTCCTTTGCTGGAACATTCTACATCAACAACCTCCTAGGAGTCACCAGAGCCTGTGGTAAGCATGCTTCCTGCCTTACAAAATAGTGTGCCCAGACAGTGAGATGAAGGACAACTAGAGATGCAGATCACAGTAACACATTAATCCCATAAATTAATCCCAGTCCTTTTATTCCCCCTCAAATCTTTTCTGGACCAAAAAACCCCAGAAAAGTCCCAACAACCCTTGATTTAGACCAGAAAGTGATAATCCCTAGGCTACATCTGGAGCTTTGAGCAAGGACTTGACCTTCAGAGTTAAGTGTGGCATTCAGTGTCTCACATGAAATCAACCTAGGCAGACACTCACCTATCTGCACTTTAGATTTTTCTGAAAAAAATGTCCACATCCAAACACCCCACTACCATTAAAGCAGAATCGTTGGGAGCAAATCCCAGACAGTGGTATGTTTTCAAAACTCCCCTTTCCCGCTCTGGTGGGATTCCAATGTGCAGCCACATTAAGAATCACTTTGCAATGAGAATTAGGGACAAAACAATGAACAGGAATAATGTGGCTGGGTGAATGCCAAGGTGGGCCCTATGACCTGCAGGTCCACAGTCGTAGTATCAGTCCCTCAGCCACAATGTCCTCATCAGTTAATGGGAATAATAATTATCTACCTCAAATAAAATCAACTCAATGGCACGTAACAACAGCCACCTCAAATAGTCCTTGTAGGCTGGTATCAGATAGTACCTGGAGAGGCTCTCATGTTGTTGTTGGTGTTGTTGTTGTTGTTGTTAAGTGCCATCGAGGCAGTTCCGACTCATAGCGACCCTACTGTATAGGGTTTCCGAGGAGCAGCTGGTGAGCTTGAACCACCGACCTTGCAGTTCAAACCAACTTTGCAGTCCAGCGCATTAGTGCCCACTAAAATATTCCTTCTTTCCCTGTCAAGCGGGCTTCCTAAAAAGGGGTTTGTGGGGTTAAGGTGTCTTTAATAGACATCAGAAAGATAATGTCACAGTTTCTGCCTAAATTGGGCTTTTTTCATCAATATGAATAAAGGGTAACTTACTATTTTTTTTAAAAAGTAAACACTTTTTATTGTTAATTTGCTACAGTCAATGTGATTGAGTGCTTTCCACCCAGGGTTGAGTGAGGGCTGCTGACTAGGTAAATCACTCCACTGGCTCTGGAGAATCCGATCAGCTAGGAGGGCCTCTGGGCCATCCAGGGGTCAATTCCTAGACTGCGTGAAAGCCGAGTGATAGCCCCAGCTTTCCCGTAAATGAGGAGCTGTAAATTCCCTGCCGTGAGAATAACACACTGGCCAGGGCCCAAGCAAGCTCTCCACTTGGCTTCAGTTGTTGCTGTGAAGTGATATAGAGTCAGTTTCAACGCATAGCGACCCTGTTTAGAGTTATCAAGGAGCAGCTCGTAGGTTTGAACTGCTGATCTTGCAGTCCACTGCTTTAGCACCACCTGTAGGAAATTAAGAGCTCAATGTTACTGCTTTACATTTCAGTATGAGACACCATCTCCTTCCTCATTCATCAATTGAATGTCCCAAAATTGCCTTGAAAGAATTGCCACACTGTCCAAATTTGACCATGAACAGTTTCCAGCAAATGACAAACGTTATTGCTGTTGTAAAGTGCCATGGAGTCAGTGCCAACTCATAGCAACCCTATACAGTGATTCCCAGGAGCAGCTGGTGGGTTTAAACCACTGACCTAGTGATTAGCAGTCAAGTGCTTATCCTATAGTGCCACACCAAGACTCCTATTCTCTAGTTAAAAAAATAGTGTGCTCTCAGGGTAGGGAATAGACACAGGATAGTTTGGGTGCTCGGGGGCGGGGGGCAATACACAAGAAGTGGGAGGGGAATGATAGAACAAGGCGGATGGAAGAACATGTAGGCAGGTTTGCATGGGCTAAGTGGGACAGAGATAAACAATGATGTATGTTCAACCTTAGAACAACAGGGCTCTGAGAGACAAGGATTGAGGCATGATTTGAATGGATCAAAGAGGGGAAATAATGATAAGATGCTTGGCTGTTGTTTGAATCTTGGTTTCCCTTGCCTACTATTGTACAACAGACACTTGAGGGGGAGAGAAAGGAGTAGCCAAAAACATCACCATAGAAAACTTGTTGTAAGTCTGTCTTCAGCCTATAACTGATTGGAATACCTAAAATGGGGCTAGAACTTGCACAGTGAAGGAGGTTTTCTGTGGAGACCCATCCAGAATCTTCTGAGGTAGGAAATGTCCACTAGAGAGGACAAGCAGACCAGCCTGGAGCGGCTAGAACAGAAGATACTTCTTGAAAGAAAGACCAGCAGGAAAAATCTAAAACAGTAACAGCAATCTGACTGACTACTACAAGAACAAGCAAGTTCTTGAGCCCAGGAGCCATTAAGGCAAGTGGCAAGCAGTCGGGTCCCCTCAGGGCAAACCCCCTTCCAAGACTGAGACACAAGGGGAATACACGAGCAGGCATATGGTCTTGCTGGTGACCACGTTGGTCTACTAATAAGGGGAAATGAGGGAAAAACAACAATAAAGTTGTGTGCTAAATCCAACCATGTTCAACAGACTCCTGTCAACCTGGATTGAGACCTGGTTAGCCAGCAGTATGGTGAGACCTCGGGACTCCTGGGCCCAGGGATAGGAGCATGGCCACAGAGCACTAGAGCGGAGAGTGAAGCATCCAGCTAATATGAAATGAGAGGAGATGCACAAGAACACCCATACTTGCAGACAGTAACCACTTGACCTGGTTTCAATGGCTGGATGATCAGAACTCGACTAGAAGAGGAAAGAAGAGGAAAAAAATGAGTTAATTCACTATAATTTGATGAACTTGACCTATACTTATGGATGCAGTAGCTCAAAAGAGGGAACGAATCTTTACAGTGAGGATCATGCCCACCCCCTAGTACACAAGGTTTACAGGGATGCGGAACTTAGACACTGGCTACCCAAAATGGGGTATCTACACAGGCAAAAAGTGATTGGCTTACAAGCTTTCAAGAGGGAACCTAGTTCCAGAGGGTGCGGGGGAAGGTAGAATCTCCACTGCGTCATTTCCAACCTGTCTGGATGGGGCCGATGAAAGAAGATGGGGATAAGACTCTTGTGGTTCAATAGTGAATAATTGTTATCAGAACTGACTGTGAGAGTTGCAACTGTAAAGATAAGACGTTTTGTAACAAAAGGAGGGGAGTGGTTGACTTTGCAGGCCAGGAGCAAAGGTCCCTGGGACCATCAAGGGAGAAAACCGGAGTGCAGGACCCTACCCAAAGAAGCAGTGACTCCAGAGATGGAGGCAGAGACAACAATGTGAGAGATGGAGCAGCTGGGGACTCTGGACTGAGGGAGGGAGAGGGGCTGTGTGCTGACGGCTGGGGGCAACACTTTGGTTGTTTGATGATGCACGAAACGGATTGTAATCATTGCAATAATATGAAATTCGATAAGATGAATATAAAGTTGATGTTCTTCCATGTAAACTATCACCCAATTCACAATAAAAACTTTTTAAAAAATCAGTGTGCTCCAACTGAGAAAAGAAAAAGAATTTCAAGAAAAAACAAAGTCTCCATCCAAGTCCAGAGCACGGCACTGGTAAGGAGAGCCACTGTCTGTCTGTTTCATGTTGACCACGTACAGACAGACCTCCAAACTCTCCCTGCCTCGATTTTCCCAGGAGCATGAGGATGGCACAGCTGGCAGCCATGCCAGATGAACAAAGAAGGATGCCGTGTGTGTGCAGAGGTGCTGGACAGTTGTGGCAGGGACTCCACATGCACAGGACCACTAGGTCATCCTACAGAAGAACAGGGGATCACGTCCTGCCCAGTATCAGGACGACGGTACTAGCACGGAGGGCAGAAGAGCATCCAACAGTCAGTAACACTATATGGTAAAAATGGTAACAAGCCCTTCTTGGGTGGAGCACTGACCCTATTTTCCATCTTCTTCAAACTGATGAGGTCGCTGGGGATCTTAGTGGAGGGCCCATTGCCTGGGAGTTCCTGGACCACCAAAGATCAACTCGCCCCCACACACAGAAATACACAAGGGCCTTCCAGACTATCTATCTAAAGCCCAGATGGTTATAGTAAGGCCTTGCAACACTGGTTGAATCACCAGTTCCTTAAGCAGGCAAGCTCAGAGAATCAGTGTTATCAGAGAACTGATTTGAATGGGCCTCTGGTCTGGTAGCCAAACCACCTCGGAAAAAGAGCCTGTTTAGTCCCCAATTTTAAAGGAGCTCTGGTAGCGTAATGTTACTAATTGGGCTGCTAATCTCAAGGTCAGCAGTTTGAAACTACCAGTGGTTCCACGGGAGAAAGATGAGGCTTTCTGCTTCCGTAAAGATTAACAGCCTCAGAAGCCCTGTACCAGGTTGCTATGGGTCGGAATCAACACGACAGCACTTAACAACAAATCCCCAGTTGTGAGTGGTTGCCTGTAGCCATGGTGTGAACCCCGTCTTCTCCCAGGTCAGCTGTATGGTTTGCTGTCCTGAGCAGTGTGTTTCCACTTTGTCTCAGATGGTGGTTTGTGCTGAAACTTCAGCTGTTGGGAGATGGTGATATTATCCACCTACTCTCTAAACATCTTCCAACTGATTTGGCGATCTCCAAGTGATCGCCTCTGTATTTAGACAAGTGAAACAAATGGGTGTGGGGGAACTGTGAAGATGGGGGAGTGGAACATTCTCATGCTTTATGTTTCTAAGTCCTTCCTTCAACATACGTGTATGTGTTGGTCTAAAAGGGCAGTGGGGTGACACCAAGGCTGCTCAGGACATGGGCACGTTGGCCACCATGTGGCATAAATGGATTTTTCTCATGCGATAAAGTTAAATATGTTTGCAAAAATAAAAAGCCTCATATTTATCGTGGCAAATGGAGGAAAGATTGAAATTGTCAAAGAATTCATTTTGCTTGGAGCCGCAATCAATGCTCATGGGAGCAGCAGTCAAGAAGACAAACCATGTATTGCATTAGGCAAATATTCTGCAGAAGACCTCTTAAAAGTCTTCAAGAGCAAAGATGTCCCTTTGAGCACTAAGATACACCTGGCCCAAGCCATAGGATTTTCAACTGCTTCATACGCATGGGGAAGTTAAGACACGAATAGGAAAACTGCTTCATACGCATGGGGAAGTTAAGACACGAATAGGAAAACTGCTTCAT
>NW_006408902.1:848299-880073 GCF_000296735.1 Chrysochloris asiatica
CAGCCGCTCCTCAGAAACTGTGTACAAGGTCACTATGAGTCAGACCCAAGGACACCTAAGTGTTGTTGTTATGTCCTGTCAAGTTGGTTCCAACCCATAGCAACCCTGTATAGGATGATTTCCAAGGATCAACTAATGACCTTGAACCCCTGGCCTTGTGGTTCAAGCTGACGTTGCAGTCCAGCGCATTAACCCACAGCGCCACACCAGGACTCCTAAGTGGTAGTGGTGGTTGCTGGTTTTGTGCTTTGGAGCTGGAATCGTCTCATAGCGACCCTGTACAGGGTTTCCGAGGCTGTAGATCTTTACAGGAGCAGAACGCCTCATCTGGTAGTTTCGAACTGCGGACCTTAAAGTTCACAGCCCGATTCATAACCACAACGCTACCAGAGCTCCATAGGACTCCTAAATAGGCAGGCTGAAAAGACACAATGTCTAAGTTTACCAAAGGAAGAAAAGAGAAGGAAAGGAAGGACGATGAAGCAAGTATGGCAAACCCTGGATAAATACTGAATTTCTTTTTTCAAATTTTCTCTAATTTGAAAAGTTTCACAATAAAAGCTTTTTTTTTTTTTTTTTTAAGTACACTAATATGAATACTTACTATCATGCTTTTACAAAGTTAAAGCATCACTCAATTGTCCCAACAGTTCTGTGTGATAACACCTTAAATCATTAAACAGTATGGTTTTTAATAGTATTGATCACTCCACTTTGTAGTGGGGAGATCGAGGCTCTAACAGATAGTGAGGCTTGCTCCGGACCACCTGATGAGAACACAGCTCTTGCTGTGAGAAAGGTGATTAATAAGAACCATGTTGTACCCTAAAACTAGATTCAGGTCTCCAACTTGAGAGCCGGCTCCTTCGCTTTTAGGAGTTCATACACCCCTTTCATTATCTGGTAAAGTACACAAAACCTCATAAAATGACCACATAGGTCAAGATAATGACCAACATCAGGACCATGAGGCACCTCGTCCTCTCAAGCACTTTGTTCCTTCTGAGAGAGAAGCAGTGAATCTCATCAATGGGGTCAGGAAAGACTCAGAGAAAAACATCTGGTCACTTCGACATCAGCACCACCAACCAGAAATTAGTATGCAAACCACAAACACAAGTTCACACTACCCACTAGCTACACCGCAAAAGGTAAACAATCTATTCTGCTTAACCCAATTGTAGAGAAATATTATTTCACCATACAATCAATATAAAAAAAATTCGATATTTTACCTTTTTGCTACTGTCTTCAAAATCTAGTGTGTCTTTTATACCTTCAGGCTATGTCTATAAAGTAGTTAAATTGAAATACAGTCCCATCAAAATAACAAAGTTATGTTTGATGGGAAAAAACACTCTTTATAATGCTACAGCTTTTTCCATTTAAATCTATCATAAATTCAATTCCATATTCTAGTCACACTAACCGTACTCTCAGTCACCAAGAGCCCCACAAAGCTGGTGTTTATGGGATAGACCTTCAGCACACCACTTTCGCTGTTGGATGTCTGCAGAGAGAGAAAGGGTGGAAAACTCAGGGATGCCTCTAGCGTGAACACTTTCTATAAAGATTTATTAAACTAACATTTCATTCCGGTTCCCTGGAGTGCAGGGCCCCTCACAGGGGTGGTGAGGACAGTGGGAGGAAGGATGGAAAAACCCAGAATGAAATAGATGTGGACACCTTTATGTGCTCTGGCTATTCTGAGCAAGGTTACTGCTCCCACCCCAGTAGATGGCAACAGTCAAAGTTTTTAAATTTGTATCCAATAGCTGCACAAGTATATTTAGAACAGAATGTTTAGATCCATTGGAAAGTTATTGTTTTTCATTTAAAAAAAGGTACCAGTCAAGTCAATTTAGGCTCAGGATGACCCTGCATGTTTCAGAGTAGAACTTGCTCCACAGGGTTTTCAACGACTGATTTTTTCAATAGATTGTCAGATATTTCTTCCGCGTGTCTCTGAATGAAGTCAAACGGCCAACCTTTCAGTTAGTGTTATTGATGTTGTTAAGTGCCATGGAGTTGGTTCCGACTCATAGAGAACCTTAATAGGGTTTCCTAGGAGCAGCTGGTGGGTTTGAACTCTCAACCTTGTGGTCCAAAGTACAGTGGTGATTCTACTGTGCCACACAAGGAGTAGTTAACTGCTTTACTGCATGTGCCACCCAAGGACTCCATGTTCTTTATTTATTTACTTTTTCATTTTGGCCTTGGTCAATGTTGAGGGGGGATAACAGAAACCCACGAAGGCTGAGGCTGCAGAGAGTTTACAGAATGCCATGATCAGTGGAGTCTACGCGCCACCCCTTGAATCTGAGCTCACCTTACTATGGCCAACAGATTGTGCTGGAAGCAACATGAAGCAAGTTCTAGAACCTAGTCCCTCAGAAGGTGCATGGGGGTTCCACAACAGCCCTTTGTAACATGAGTCCACTATGTCCATTACACAGAAACACACAGAAATAGAGACCCAGGTCCCAAATATCCCAGCAGAGCCCAGCTCCCAGCCAACCCCAAGCTATCTGCGAAAAACCAGGTAGTGACTTACAGCAGTAACCCACAGAATCCTGAGAAATCAAATGTGTTCTGTTTGTGCTTGGGTATTTCACTCCAAGAGATGACTGGTACAGTTGAGAATGCCAAACTGTGCATGGCTGGCAGAGCGGAAAGGAAGGCAATCAATCCTCACCAAGGGAGCTCATGTACAACTGCGACACAACCCAATGTGTCTCCATTTCAGCACAGGCAACAAAGTGACTCGCACCACCTGCTGCTCTGCTGAGAACTGTTTGCAATGTACACAAAGTATGAGCCCACAACAAACAAACCTCATTTGTGTCTTGTAGCTGGAAACCACCTTAAAAACGGAAAAGCCAACTCACTTGTTCCTAAATGGGATTATGCAAGGAATATTTCTATCCATATCATTTTATAATTTTTTTTAAACTATACCATATAATTATTTTACGCAAACTTTAGGAAATGACTTTAGAATTATTTGGTCACAGGTGAACAAGGCAAACACTTGTGTGCTTTCTACTTAGTGACAAAATCTGACAACCCAGCCATATGGACATCCATGAAGGTGGTTGGATAGTGCGTGCCTGTACACGTAACAGGTGAAGCCAATCTAGTTCTTTTCTACTTACCTGAGGACAGTTGAGAATAGTGTTAACATGCTCAAGACCTGCCACTGTGTATTGTGAACCGAAAAGGTGGCTTTCAAAACTGGCCAGCTCCAAGAATGCAGGAGGCCAACTCAACTCAATGGCCACTTACACACCAACCCTCAGGCTATGGATTCTTGTGGTATAGCTTGCTCCAGCCCTGCCTCGGATGCCCAGGTCAGGTGACCACTGATCGTGGTCAGGCCCCTGCCAATTGCACTGATGTCACCAAGGAGCCACAGAGGCCAGCTCAATCATGTCATGAATGTGGTCTCTCGTCCCACACGCAGCACTGGAACAGACTGGAAAAAGTCTTCTGTAGCGCTGGACTTACACTTCAAGGGCTACCAACACGTCAGCCAGTGAATAGGTTCTAAAGTCAACGGAGGAGTAAACAGGACACGAGACAAAACACGTAAGACTGGCTTCTAAACTGAGAAGCGAGCTATCTATCAATGCAAGGGAGGAAAACAGCACCGTTCCTAACATCCCATTTGATTCCTATCCCAAAAGGCATTCCTTTAAATAGAAAGAAGTGAAATGCAGGAAGTAAGTGATGAATTCTGGAGTGCTGGGTGGTAAACCGTGGAACAGGACTTAACGGCAAAAGTCAAACATTCTGTCCCTAAGGTCAACAAGTACCTTTCTCTACAGAAGGTGTCAAAAACTGTTTTTCTGCCAAAATTTGTAACATCATTCATGGGCCATACAAAATTAACAGTTTGAAGAATTAGCCTGCTATATTTGATCAAACAGTTAATTAACTCACCCCTAATGTGAAGGAACTCTGGTAGCGTAGTGCTTACGAGTAGGGCTGCCAACCTCAAGGTCAGCAGTTCGAAACTACCAGCAGTTCCGCGGGAGAAAGATGAGGCGTTCTGCTCCCATGAAGATTTACAGCCTTGGAAACCCTGTGCAGGGTCACTATGAGTCGGAACCGACTCCACGGTACTTAACAACAACAATGTGATGGCTGAAGTCCTGGTGTGGTGCTGTGGGTTAATGCACCAGACAGCAAAGCCGTTTGAACTGCAAGGTTGGTGGTTCAAGCTCACCAGCTGCTCTTTGGTAACCCTATTAGGGTCGCTAAGGGTCAGAATCGACTCAACGGCACTTAACAACAACAATGTGATGGCTGGAGTCCTGGTGTGGCGCTGTGGGTTAACACACTGGACTGCAAGGTTGGTTAGAACCAAAAGACCAGAGGGTCAAGCTCACCAGCCACTCCTTGGAAACCCTATACAAGGTCAGTATGAGTGGGAATCACCTCAACAGCACTCAACAACAACAAAAATTTGATGGCTACAGTCCTAATGTGGTGCTGTAGGTTAATGTACGGGACTGCAAGGTTGGTTTGAACCACAAGGTTCATCAGCCCCTCCTCAGAAATCCTATACAAGGTCTCTATGAGTCGGAACCATCTCAGTGGCACTTAACAACAACCACAACGTGATGGCTGGAACTGCAGTTGCTTGGCAGGGCCAGACCAAATGATTTTATGAGTCTTATACAGCCCACAGGTTAGACATTCCCCATCCCTGCTCTATAAGATCCTGACCTTTCCTGAGGAAATCGTATCTCCCACCAGGATCTACTCAAGCTGATTTACGGAAGCCCTTCCCAGAGTCTCTGAGGAGAGAAAGAGTTACATTACAATCAATGGTCACCACTGGTTAGACCAAAGGACCTTCGGCCTTTCTGTGTATTCTCTCATGACTGCCCTCAATCGAAGCCACTGAGCACAGTGACATTGTTGGTGGCTTCCCTGGATCCCATGTGCCAACCAGAATTAAATGTCTTCGTCTTCTGCCCCAGTCATTAATTCCAGGAAGATCCTACAACGTAAGCCTAGGCAGTCAATGCAAAGCTTCCATGGTCATAGGAATTGAGTTATGACTTCTGCTGCGTGGTTGTAGAAAAGATATACATGTTCTAGAAGTAAAAAGAGGCAGTGGGCAGCCATCTGTGGTCATGAGAAGAGTCAGCCATGGAATGGAGATGTCAAGTCTGATGTCCACACTATTGAACCTAATGAACTCTACCTTTACTGAAGTTTGCAGAGGAAAAGTTAATAGTCCAGGGTTCCCAGGATAAGTAAGAACATCACCGTTTGGCCCAGTTTCCCCTGTTTTAAAACCATTGCTCTATTTCCTGGTTCTCTTGTTCACCATCAGCACCACATCACATTCTTCTCTTCTTATGAACACATCACCTCTAATCACCTGTTCCACCTCTATACCTGGCTAGTCACTGCCCCTGAACTCTGCATTCCTTGACCCTCCTTGGTATAGGAAACGTACAACATCTTGTCCACAAAAGCAGCTCAATCTACACATGCTTGAAGTAGAATGAAAACGGACCCTCAACCAGTAGAATTGGTTACAAGTCAGTGAACTCCAAATGCAAACGTTCCCTCCTGAAAGCAGTCCAAGTTGTGACAGGCCAGTTACTGGGGCCAAAGTCAAACATGACTAATGCTGGAAGCATGCACAGCCACACTTGTTAGTTAACAGGACCCCACTTCCAGTCCCACATTATGCTAGGACTTCGTTGATTTCTAGCCTTTCGCGGGAACACAAACTGGGGTTTGGGAAGTTAAAACAAGTTCTCCTGAGTATGAAGACCACGTGGTTGTTACTGTTAGTTGCTGTCCAGCTGATTCCAACTCATGAGGATCCATTATTACGGTACAGAGCTCTTCCATAAGATTTCCTTGACCGTAAACATAACAGGAAGAGATCACCATTGGGCTGCCCCAGGACCTCAGGCCTATGCCTTTTAAAGCACTGGACCAAAAGGTCAGCTTGAACCTCAAGGTGGCAGTTTGAACCCACTAACAGCTCCTCAGAAACCTTATATAGGGTCTTTGAGAGTAAGAGCTGACTCAACAGAACTTATTTCGTTCAAAATAACCTAAACACTCCCAATCTTGTCTGATCTCCAAAGCTAAGCAGAGTCGGACCTGGTTCGTATTTGGATGAGAGACCGCCTGGGACTACCAGGTGCTGTACAGGTTTTTTGGAGTCCTGGTGTGGTGCTGTAGGATAAGCACTGGCCTACTAACTACAAAGTTGACAGTTCAAACCCACCAGCTGCTCCTTGGAAACCATATACAGGGCTGCTATGAGTCAGAACTGACTCGATAAGACAACAACAAGGGGCACTGGTCTTCTTCAAGGAAAAGTCTGCAATCAACAAAACAAATCCTCAGACTCCAGAGGATCTGGGAACTCTCACACTGGGCCTAAGCAAATAGGCGGACAGTTGCCGCCATCTTGCTGTGTGAAAGGAACATCTGAGATCCTTACATTGTATCACGTCCAGTGCACAATGAAAACCCAGCACAGAGAAGGAAGACTGTGGAGTCCATAACCTGGTACCCTTGTCCTGTCACTTCAGAGCTGAGACATGGGCCAACATATTCCACCCTTCTAAGTCTCAGTTCTTAGGAGTTTGGTGAGGGTTAACTCTATCTGGGACAAAGTTGGCACTTCATAAATGTTTGTACAACAATGGAGTCAGTGTATGAATGACTGAACAAAGAAACAAGCACATGACCCCCCACCCCCAGCACAAAGCCTGACACATAGTAAATAATAAATGCTAGCCACATCCCTGCTTCCTCCACCCTCAGGTGTGAACATTATATTAATAGCAACCCGCCTGGGGTTTACAAACGCACACATGGTTCCGCTTCCCATTAAGAGACTTGTGCTAATAGAAACCCAGGCGATGATGGGGAAGCCATGTCCACATAACAATACGATACATGTCATGTGCTTTACCCAGGGCCAAGGCCAAACACCAATTGGTCTAAGACAATGGCACTGCCATGAACCGCAGCCTCCGAGGAAGGGCAGATGGATCAGTTAATTAATTTACAGATAACTTGTACCAGGACACACTGTTTTCCCACTGCGTCAGACAAACAAAGGCCACACTATTCAAGCGTGGTCTGTTATCACACCATTCTTTCTTCATCTGCAGCGTTCGTTGGTTTGTTTCCAGGAACCAAGTGATCAAAACATTTTTTCAAAACCTTGCCATTTGCGACGATTGAGATGGTGGCGGAGGCAACATAATAGTGGACTATAGGTCCATGGGCTGAGGAAAGCAATGTGTTTACAAACAAGAGGCTGGCTTGCAAAATGTGCCCTTTGGACATTTAAACAAATATATATTTACAATGTGGCATGTGTACATTAAAAAAACCCAAGGTAATAGAGGTAAATACTGTCGGCTAAGGGTGCATGGAGGGGACTGTAATCATTATAATGGTTTGTTAAATGTAAAATGGTGATCTGTCCTGTAAGTCTTCATTCACTCAATACACAATGCTGTTGTTGTTGTTGTGTGCCGTGGAGTCGGTTCCGACTCATAGCGACCCTGTACA
The DNA here is from genome assembly GCF_000296735.1 of Chrysochloris asiatica. Classification (NCBI taxonomy): domain Eukaryota; kingdom Metazoa; phylum Chordata; class Mammalia; order Afrosoricida; family Chrysochloridae; genus Chrysochloris; species Chrysochloris asiatica. Next base: position 855,866 of record NW_006408902.1, read on the forward strand.
GGGTTTCGAGGCTGTAAATCTTTACGGGAACAGAAAGCCTCATCTTTCTCCCTAGGAACAGCTGGTAGTTTCGAACTGCTGACCTTGCGGCTTGCAGCCCGATTCGTAACCACTAAGCTACCAGAGCTCCTTCAATACACAATGAAAGCTTTAAAAAAATCCCTACCCTACACTGCCATGCACAAAACTCTACCTGAGTGAGTTTTAATGCATTGCTGTCGCAAGAATTTTGGTGCGAGTCTCTGTAAATTCCCTAATAAAGCCTTGTTTGGACAAAAAAAAATAGCCTTGGCATTTGTTTAAATGCAGCTAGTCCCAAATAAAGAATTTGTGAGCATGACCTGGATATCCATAGGAGAGAGCAGATAAGTGGAAGGGGAGGCTTTTTTTCCCAACAAGAGACAGTTCTATGTCCCACATTTTTATAAGAACACTGTATCAAAACTGGAATTCATTTTAAAAGCAAAACAAAGGAAATAACGCCAGCCATTTTGCTTTATGGATTTCAAGGAAGCCCATTAACACACTCATTCCAAAAAGAACATAATTTTGTGCTACAAAAAATAGTAAAGCAGTGTCTAGTATTGTTACTACAGCATTCCTGTTGTTGTTGTTGTTAAGTACCACGACACAGGCTTTCAGAGGCTGTTAGGGGAATATAGTTACAACACAAAGCTTCTCAAGAAAGTGGTGGTCTTGAAAAAATTAACAAGACCCTGGGGCAATATTAAGTATCTTCCTCCCTCCTGACAAAGAATCACATTCTACAATGTTCCTATCTGAGTGGGAGTGCTAAACTGTCTCCTCCCACTAAAAATAGCATCTTTACTCTTGTTGCTATAGCTTGTTTATGGCTGGATGGGGCATTACACTGGACAGCTCAACTCTCCTTGTGTTCCCCAAAAATGGAAGCTCTAAGTGACGTAGTGGCTGGCCAAGGCCACACTGCTTACCCTGTTGTTAAGTGCTGTCAAATTCATTCCGACTAAAAGGACCCTCTGTAGGGTTTCCAAGGTGTGACTGGTGGGTTTGAAATACTGACCTTGCAGCTCAAACTGACCTTGTGGTTCAGTGCTTGTCCTATAGAACCACAACAGGACGCTTTCAAAGTTGTTGTTAAGCGCCTTGGAGTCAGTTACGACTCATAGATACCCTGTACAGGGTTTCTGAGGAGCAGCTGGCAGGTTAGAACCGCCGACCTTGTAGTTCAAACCAACCTTGCAGTCCATTGCTTATCCTACAGAGCCACACCAGGATTCCAAAACTGTTATCATATTAGAAATAGTGAAGGAGCCTTGGTTCTTGTCCTCGGAGGAGTGTTAAGATTTCAGTTAAGACAGAGAGATATAACAAAAGTTACACAACTCTGTCCCCAGAGTGTCCCCAGGCAAAGTGACTGAGTGTGGGCAGTGTCCCACCTAGACAGTCCCTCCTCCACAGAGCCAACAGCCAACAGGGAAGAGGTCTTGAACCTGAGGAAGGTTTAGGAGTCCCCTTAGGATCAGCACTGGACTTCAAACCACAAGGTCAGCAGTTCAAACCCGCCAGTTGCTCGTCAGAAACAGTACCCAGGGTGGCTGTGAGTCAGAACCAAGTCGATGGCACTTTACAACAACACTCCCACTCCCTCTCAGTCAATCTGTGGGGGTCTAGATGGAGGAACTTAGTTCCTAGCTACTGATGTCTTTCGTCTTCAAGACTCCTGGAAAAGGTGAATAAATAAAGATGAATGAAAAGAGATAGTTACGACACCCAGTTTCTATTAAAAAGGATCCTTAGCTACCCAATGTATCTAATGTGTCCCTTAACTATGAGATCCTTAACATCAACCCAGTTTCAACACTTCAGAAAAGCTGGGCATTTGTGTCACGGTTACACGGGTAGTCAACGACACTGGCAGGACTCAAAGTCACACCTGCTCCTCCACTGTCGGCTCCACCACCAGGGTAAACACAAGCCGGGCCAGCTAGCTCCTAGAAGCCCTGAGCTGAGGTCCTCCTATTTGCTCAATGCCATCTGGCACCAAAGGCAATGATAGTAAAGCTGATGTCCTTACCCCTCTCCTCAACAGTCAACATCTAATAGCAAGTACAACCCAGTGGAATCAGTCAGTGCTTACCAATAAAAAGCCAGGCCATCAATCCCAGGTCAAGGGGGCACAAAACAACGGTGATCTCGGTTGGCTGAAAGTGTTTGTCAGCTTCAGCTCATCAGCCAAACTCACACTGGCCCAAACACAAAACCTGAGTCTCTGTGAAGCTCAACTAGAATGTTATTCATTGTCGCACTGACTTGAGCAGCAGCTGGGCTGGACGCTTTGCGAGCGTCTTGGTCTGAAAAATACAGACAGAGAGGCAAGGCCAGCATTGCCGCAGATTCGATGCACCTCCTAAGTCACCTGTACCTGCAGCAGCAAGCTGTTGTAACTCACCTTTGTACAGGGTGTCCTAGGAATTCATCGCAGATAAATAGCAAAGGCAGCCTGCCCCGAGTCTGCCCCACCCTACTCAGCTTATAGCAACTCCTGGCAGCTGACCCTGAGCTCTAGAAGAAGGAATGTGGTTCCCCAGGGTGCACGTTGCACTCCGTGCCAGCTGACCTAGCGCAGTGGGAGCTGCACAGAACTGCCCTGCAGTCCATAGCAAAACCATGAAAGACCCACACTCCCAACAGACAGGAGTGAAGCTGAGGGATTTCTGGAAGAACCAGCTGTTAAAAGAATCATTTATTCCCAAGTAACCTGCCCAGTGCCAAGAGTCCTGAGAATGCAGTGGTAAATCACTTGTCTGCTTACTAAAAGGTGGGCGGTTGGAATTTGCCAGTCACTCTCCTGGAGAAAGATGTGTCTGTCTGCTTCCAGAACTTCCTTAAGATTCCCAGTCTTGGAAACCCTGTGTGTCAGTACTATTCTGCTTTGTAGCATTGCTGTGGGTGGAAGGTGGCTCGACAGCAGTGGGTTCTTTTGATATGAACCTGCCTAGAGATTGGAAGATTATGCAAAGCCGGACCATTATTCTGGAGAGTTCTGAGAAATCAGTGAAGTTGTCATTGTGAAGACAAGGAAGAAATATGAGGAAAACGCTTAAGATATAATCTATAAAATGCTGAGGACAAATATCTGCTTGAAGATTATATAGACATGATGCTTCCAACACTGAAAGGGTGCAAAACCCAAGCTACGGGGCAGTGGTGGGAAGAGCATGTATTTGGCTACAGTGTGAGAACTATGAACCTCAAAGTTGCTATCTTGCCAAAATGTCTCTAGTAATAAACAAAATGCTTTAAAATGCATGATGCATTTAATAATGATCTGCAGTTTGGACCTATAGGAATGTTATAAATTGGTATCAACCCGATGGCATACAACAGCATACATGTTGATGTCAAGTCTGTTTCCACTCACAGAGGCCCTGTAGAACAGCGCAGAACGGCACCAAAGGCTTTCTAAGACTGCAGAGCCTTACGTAAGCTGACAGTCTCTTATTTTTCCTGTGGAAAAGCTAATGGGTTCGAACCCTGACCTTTTGGTATGCAGCCCAACTTTTAACCAACTGGACCCACCAGAGCTCCTTAACAGCAACATAGTTTAGATTATTCCTATTTAGTTATTTTCCCTACCCCACTGGAACAAACCCACCCATTGTTTGCATACCTCCCTCCCTCTAGGAAACTTTGTGACAGATTGTCTCCATCTCCCACCCTTGTGATCCCCCTTTCTGCTTCAGCCTCATGGCTACCCTGTCCAAATTTCTTAGGCGGCACCATTTGCCTCTCTGAGGACATAAAGACAGTGAAGCAACACCCCAGGCTTCTAGGGATCCCCTCTCCTCTGGTTTTCACACTCATCTTCTTCTTGCCTCATTCCATTTTCATCTACTTCTCCCTCTTTTTAATCACAGTGCCCACTTACCCATCCCTAGCATTCTGCTCCTCTCTGTACTTTCAGCCATATAGCTTATTCCAACTGCTCGATGGATGAATGAACAGGCAGCCAGGTGGGCAGATTAGAGGGCAAGTAGACAGGCAAATAAGTAGGTAGGTGGGAAGATTGGTGGATGATGAATGAACATCCCTGATCCTCCAAAGCAGATGGTTTATAGTCACCCAGACCTGCTCCCCACTTAAGAGTCTGAGACCTTCATTGGTGTGGTGTTGACTGATACTCCAAATACCATCCAAATAGTGAATTCCCTGTCTTCAGGACAACCTATACCCTCTTGAGGAAAATGTCAACTCCTAGTTCTCCTGAGATCCCAACCCAACTGATTCTCATTTGGTGGGCCTGGCACGAGGGTGGATATCTGCATGCAAATAAGCATTCTGGAGTGCCTGGGTGTTACAAAGGGCCTACTAGCTGAAAGGCTGGTGGTTCAAACGCACCCAGAAGCATCTCAGAAGACAACTTTGACAATCTGCTTCTGAAAAGTCACAGCCTTGAAAATTCTATGGAGTACAGTTCTACTCTGCCACACATGGGGTTATTTCACTTTAACTAGCTTTGGTAGCAAGTGGTTGCGAGTCGGGCTGCTAACCTCAAGGTCAGCAGTTCGAAACTACCAGCTGTTTCACGGATTAGATGAGGCTTTCTGCTCCCGTAAAGATTTACAACCTCGGAAACACTGTACCAGGGTCGCTATGAGTCGGAACCGACTCCACAGCACATAACCACCACCACACTTCACTTTACAATAAACTCAACGGCAGCTAACAATGACAAAAACACCAAGCATTCTGGGTGACCCAGTTGCCAATGGCTCAAAAACCACACTGAGAAATACCGTTCAAATTATGAGAATTTTTTTTCAGTTCCAAAACAGTCCCCACTCTTCTTAAATCTCTCATTCTCTTCTAGAGGAAATTCTTCCTGTACATGCTCACTCCTCCTGCTTTCAGTATCTCTCATTTCAATCTCCTGACTTCCATAGCATCATACTTGAATTACTACAATGGCTTCCCATGTTTTAGCCTGTTTTTCCTTAAAAAAAAAAATTCATGTAAAATGCAGTTTCTAGATGACTTTTTCCAAAAGCACTCACTCAGCCCTGCCCTTTGCCCCTCTATCTTCCTGGGACTCACCGTGGGTAGCAGCTCACCAGTGTTACAATCAGCTTTGTCTCTTCCTCTTCCTGGAAGTTTATCTCTCCACACCCCTCCTATCTCCTCAATAGTTGATTTTTAAAAAGGGAGGATGGATTGAGGATAAACAAAAAGGATCCGTTGAGATCACCCATCCTAATGAACAAGCTGAAGTCCAGCCATCAAAATGGCTTGCCGGGGCCAAGATTCCCACTCTCCTGATTCCTCTGAAGCCTCTCAAAGCCTCCGCCACCACCTTCTCTCACTCACTTCCACCATAGGCTGTTCCCGAGCTATCCACATGTCGCAACTATACACTCCTGACGGCAACCCAACCAGGGCTCCTGGAACCTACTGTGGGGTGAGCCCTATGTTGAACCACGAAGTGAGGCCTGGAAGTCAAGGTCACGATTCCCGGGTATGGTTGTTACTGTTGTTAAGTGACATCATGTCGGTGCCAACCCATAATGACCCTGTGTATGGTTCCCAAGGAGCAGCTGGTGAGTTTGAACTGCTGACCTTGAAGTTCAAATCAACCTTACAGTCGATTTGAACTGCTGACCTTGCAGTTCAAATCAACCTTACAGTCAAGTGCTCACCCTACAGCACCACACCAGGACTCTGTCTGGCTATGATGTTGTTGTTGTTGTTGTTAAGTGCTGTGGAGTCGGTTCCAACTCATAGCAACCTTGTATAGGGTTTCTGATGAGAGGATGGTGAATTTGAACCACCGACCTTATAGTTCAAACTGACCTTGCAGTGCAGTGCATTATTCCACAGCGCAACACCTCACAGGACTCCTCATCTGGGTATGGTGGTGGTGATGGTGATGTGCCATAGAGTCGGTTCCGATTCACAGAGGCCCTATATAGGGTTTCCGAGGCTGTAAAATCTATATGGGAGCAGAAAGCCTCATCACTCTCCCACAGAATGGCTAATAGTTTCAAACCGCTGGCCTTGAGGTTAGCAGCCCGACTTGTAACCACTATGCTACCAGAGCTCCTTTCTCTGGGTATGACAGGAGTGAAATAAAGATAATCACAGATAGGGAGAGAGCAGTAGTCTCTTGCTCCTCTCAGAGCGCTTCGTAAATGTTGATTAAGGACCCAGAACACAAGCACATGAAGAGTACAATGTCCACATGAATGTGAGTATGATACGTACAATGTAAGTATAAATGCAGATGGCTAACAAAGTCTACAGGAACACAGTCTAAACCACTAAACAAAAATAGCTTCCTTTGGCCTTGTCTAGACCTCTGCCTCCCTCTACGACAACTCGCAAACTCAGCTGGTTTCAGGCAACCATTTATTGATGATCCACCAGACACTTTCACTCTAGAAATCAACACTGGACTATCATGTATGGACATTCTCCTACTTATCTGGGGTCTTTAATCATATTGCCCATAACTTTGGATGTTCATCTTGAACATTTAGAGTGGCTGATTTAGATTGTGATTACCAGGAAGGGAAGTTATTGAAGGCCTGGAGAAAGTGTCTTTTCATTTCCCTTACGTTTCCTTGAATCTCCTGGGCCCACTAGACACATTCCCAGCCAAGTACTCAGCCCCTGGGTTTCCTAAATGGCTCCAGGGTCACCTCCCCCACCCACACCTGTCCAAGCATTTCCTTTCAAAGAAGCACCATCTCACCCCTTCAGTGAAGCAGTCTTCTCCCCAGACCTGAGTTTCCGCCTCTAAGAACAAGATATTTAATGAAGACACTCAGGAACCTCCGTCCTCCTCACTCCTCCAACCCCAACACCAGATCTGACCAAAATTTACAAATGCCCACGTTGGAAAACACTCCAGTTATTCTGGTCCAACATTGTCCCGAGGCAAGGATGAAGTGGGGTTAAAGGCCCCATTTATTGACATCCCTGATTTATAATTGTGAACACAATCTTAAAGGGTCAAAATTAAGCAGAGTCAAGTGTTTGGGCATCACTCTCTCTGTGGATGCTGCTGGTCCCTCACAAATTTCATTTACTGACCTGAAAAGCTTACAAATTGGCTCATGAAAAAGTCTCATACCAATGGTGTGGCCATTTTAGACTCCATTTACCAGAGGCTGAGCCAAAGTTGGGCCCATTTGTGTTGTTCAGTCAGGAAACCCTGAATAATTGTATTCATAGATCATAGGTTCTGGCATGCAGTTGCCAGACTGAACCATTTATCCAAATTAAAACCATTCTCCAGAAACAAAATCAGACCCTTTTAATTGGAAATAAAACCAAGCAACCTCGAAGGCTTTTAAAAAAATAACCTAAAGACATCCTTCCGCCTTCTCATTCCATGAATCATGAAGTTTACACAATCTGTCAGAGTAGCTTGGGCAGAACACTCCCCCTTTTCCTTTTCCTGCGGGCCTGGCTTCCCCCAGGGGGCTGCAGTCCAGCCTGATGTTTGGGGACATTGATGGACACTGTGAGAATCCAATGAGCACATCTCTTCTCAACCACAACTTGATCAGATAGCTCAAGGGGTTTCAAAAGTCTGTTCTCACACCTGGATCAGACTGATAGGAAGTCTTCCAAGGGCAGATTTACCCAATGATTATGTTCAAGGATGTTCAGACAACTTTGTCAAAAATAGTTTAGTAAAAGTCAGAGTGGTCGAAGAGAGAAGAAGAGAGAGATGGGGAGGCGGGAGAAAAGGGCAAGCTATAAATTATCATTGAAAAATGTCCTGGTGTGATACTGCAGGTCGATGAGCTGGACTACAAGGTCAGTTTGAAGCGCAAGGCCGGCAGTTCAAGCTCACCAGCCGCTCTTGGGAAACCCTATATAGTATGTTGTTGTTCAGTGCTGCTGAGTCTATACCCTGCATAGGGTTTCTCAGGAGCGGCTGGTAAGCTTGAACTTCCAACCTCGCAGTTCAAAGCAACCTTGCAGTCCAGCACATTAACCCATAGCACCACACCAGGACTCCATATAAAAAATATGGTACATCCGTGTAAAAAACAAACAAGTTGCTGCCAAGCTGGATTCAAGTTGGAATAGAACTGTGTTCCACAGGGTTTTCAGTGACTAATTTTTCAGAAGCATATTCCCCAAGCCTTTTGTCCAGGACACCCCTGGGTGAACCTGAACTCCCAGTCTTTTGGTCAGAAGCCGAGCATGGTAATTATTTGCACCACCCATAACAGCACAGTATTATGCTATTATCAAATCATGCTCTTACGACGAGTTCATCACAGACTGGAAAATGCGTATACTGCCACAATGAATACAAAACAATATATACGATATGAGTTCTAGACAGTAAATTTAAAAAGCATAAAACAGACCATTAGTCTCTCAGGTTTAGACATCTTTCCTGCTTCCTTAGTATTTTTCCATTCTTTCAAATCAATAATGAGCACATTTTCATGGAAAAAAAACAGAAAAACAAGACACTATTTTGTAGGGGGAAAAAATCCAATGAATGTAAAAGTAATTTAGGAACCAAAGACATCTCCTTTACTTAGTAATCTCCCACATTCCCTGAGCAATAGAGATGACAAATTCCCTCCACTCCTGCGCCCAGAACAAGAGAAAAACGTACTTCTACTCATCTGGTGGACTCCTGGTGTGGTGCTGTGGGATAAGCACTGGACTGCAAGGCCGATTTGAGCTACAAGGTCAGCAGATCAAACTCACCAGCTGCTCCCTGGAAACCCTATGGAGGGTGGTTGTGAGTTGGAATACACTGAACAGCATTTAACAACCACAACTCATCTGATCTGCTGTGGTCAACAGGATAAGCACTGGATTGCTAAGCAATAGGCTTGCAGTTCTAATCCACCAGTTGCTCCTTGGAAACCCTATGCAGGGTCTCTGTGAGTAGGCAGGAAGTTAACGACAACAATCATCTAAATTGCTTGCAGCCTTCTCCCAGCTTTCACCTCTTCAATGCAAGGACTCATACGCCCCATTCCTACAACTGGCCAATGTCTCTTCTGACCTTTCCAGAGAGCTGAGCTGAAAACACACCTGATTATCAGGACAAATCCATCTGTCACCTCTGGCCTCTGGCAAGTCATTACCTCCTTGCTGTCACCCCTGGGGTGATCAGATAGCACCTACAAGAATGGGGAAGTGGAATTCCCAGCAGAAGACCCTCAGCTTTTCAGGCCCTGGGGCTATGGACATTCAGCAAGCCCAAGGAGACCATGGTAGCCTGGGGCCACACACAATCAATTCCCCGCCCCCCAATCGAGGACTTCTGGTGGGGCACTGTGGGATAAACACCGAACTACTAACCACAAGGAGTCCTAGTGTGATGTTGTAGGATAAGCACTGGACAGAAAGGTCGGTTTGAACCTCAAGGTTGTTGGTTCAAATTCACCAGCCACTCCTCAGAAACCCTATACAAGGTCACTGAGTCAAAACTTTAAAAACTTAACAACAACAAAATCCACTGTTCAGTCCGCAGACACACCTGTGTGAGAACTGCATCTGTAAGAAGATGATGTCCATTCCTAAGCCCACCACCACTGCCCCCAGAAGCTCCAGAAGAGGAGAGAGGAGCTGAGAAAAGTCACAGGAATGTGTCCCATGATCCATGGGACCCCAAAGCTCGGCTCCTTTTCCTCACACCACTCTGCGTCTGGCTGGAATGCATCTTTGATCTATGTTCAAATTGACCAGTTACGAGATGGGTAAGTGTTCAGGGAACCATTTCAGAAAGGTGATGGATTACAAAGAGGGGAGGAATGCCCGTCCCCAGTCAATGGAGACCTTGTGTGCATTACTGCAGGACCGCTGACGCAGCACTGGGAAGAATGTGTACATTACACAGACCCTCGCTAATGGCCCAGCGTGGCCCCCAGGCTGACTTGGTAAGGGGCCAAATGGGGGCCTGCTCAGTTTATTAGAAAGCTATCAAATTTGTAAAATGCAAAGCACCCTAGAGATGTGCTCCAGGGTAATGGGGTGAGCACAGGATGTCTGAATCCTCAGGTGTGAAATAACGGGATTCCCAAGTGCCTCATGCAGGACCCTGCCTCGCCTGTAAAAAGAAATTCAGCACAGAAGGCTGCACTTAAGAGTATTGGCAATGGTCACTTCCTGAGCGCAGTTTGTTTCTTACACTACTGCAAATACTTCATTCTTACACATTCAAGTGTTCAGTGTTTTCTTTTCATTTTTTCACAATCGGTTTCATAAAATCTGCACCCAAAAGACATCAAGTCACACCAAGTCATACCACACTAGAGAAAACACCTTTCAAGTCCAACTAGACTCATGGTGTGGTATTGTAGGGTCAGCACTGGACTATGAACCACAAGGTCGGCAGTTCAAATCCACCATCTGCTCCTTGGAGAGTTGCTATGAGTCGGAACCGACTCAATGGCACTTAACAACAATAACAGTCCCCCTGTGCAGAACCAGGCACTGTTTCGGTCTCTTGTGCATGGGTTCACTATGAGTCAGAACCGACTCCAAAGCACCTAACAGCCCCAATGCAAATGTTCCTAGTGCCATGCGGGGAGGCCTGGCCAGGTTGGCAGAACTAAGGCACCTGAAATGCTGTCAGCTGGAAGAGGAGTTCCTAGAGACATTGCCTAACTTATTAAAAAATAAAGCTGGGCTTGCAAAGGGTGTATTAAATTGGTGTGGCACTGTGGGTTAATGTGCTGGACTGCAAAGTCAATTTCAAATACAAGTTTGGCGGTTCAAGCTCACCAGCAGCTCCTCGGAAACCCTACAGAGGGTCCCTATGGATTGGAACCGACTCGACAGCACTCAACAACAACAGGATTAGCAATGGAATGAAAGGTCGGTTTGAACCACAAAGTTGGCAGTTTGAACTCACCAGATGCTCATCAGAAACCCTCAGTAGGGTCTGAACCAACTCAATAGCACTTAACAACAGGATAAGCAATGGACTGCTTACTGAAAGGTGGACTGTTCAAACCCACCAGCCTATGCAGGGTAGCTACAACAACAACCTCTCCACACAGGAAAAGGGGGAGAGGGGTGTGATGGTGTGGACAGCATAAATTCCGACCATGATTAGAGCTGAGTGAGGAGGAGAAGAAATAAGCAAAGAATCTCAGTGTCTCCAGAAAATAGCGGACTTGGGTGAGAATACTTCACAAACTCTTGAAATCTTCCCTTTCCCTGCTGGGTGCGGCATTAGGGCAGCCACCTCCTGCAGGAGGCTGAAGCCACACAGTTATGATGGTGATAAAACGCCACAGTGCAGCGGGGTCCCTGGAATGGCCACACAAGCAGGTTTAAAAACCAGTGCCATGCCCAGCAGCACCCCCTCATTCACAGGGTTGCAAGGGGTCATGTGCCTTCCAGTCACAGACTTTGTCACAAGCACACCAGGTTCAAAGCAAGCCTGGACTTATTATTTATAGAGCTCTCGGTCTCAGTACCTCTTCCAGAAAATGAAAAGCTACTCAGCATTATAGTAATACACAACCCTCCACTGACAGCTCCAACAGTGAGGACCATGCAGTGTTTACGGAAGATCATTTTGAGCCAGAACCAGCTCAACGGCACCTAATAACAACAAGAGGTCATTATCTGCTGTCTCTGTGGCATAGTAATCTAAGGGTTACTGATGCATGTTTGAAACAGGCACCCCCAACAGTGGTCTGAGGCACTAGAAAAGGAACCAGGCAGGGCTGATCCAGGGCCTGGCATATACTGGGCGCTTAGCTACAAGTCGGACTGCTAACCTCAAGATCAGCAGTTTGAAACTACCAGCTGTTCTGTGGGAGAAAGATGAGGCTTTCTGCTACAGTAAAGATTTACAGTCTCGGAAACCCTGTACAAGGTGGCTATGATTTGGAACCAATTCCATGGCACATAACCACCACCACCACAAAGCACTGCTAAAAGGTGCTGGACATCGAAGCTCCCAATTCTAGTTTGATTATGAGGTCAGCACTATACCTCATATCACAATATTGGATAACTTATACAGAAATCAAACGGGAAACCTAAAAACAACAACAATACCAACATAGTTTAGTTTTTCTGCTTCAGAAATGTACAAATATCAAGGGGAAACTATCCTACTACCCCTTTGCTCCATAAACCAGCCTGTTGCTTGGATACTGGTGGCTATGTGCCATCAAGTTGGTTTCGACTCATAGTGACCCTGTATGGGGTTTCTGAGACTGGCGCTTTTGACCGGAATAGAAAGTCTCATCATTCAGAACGCCTGGTAGACACCTTACCGTTCGCAGCCCAACGCATAATTAAACTCACTATGCCACTGGTAACAGGTAACACAATTTCGGTAGCATTTTAGAAGTAAGCAGTTTTATTATCTTGGTGTTTTTAAGGTAGCAAGAAAACAAACATATTCCTTGCAGCAGACAGTTCCGCATTTAAATACCAGTTACGTTAGTCTCAAGGAGCTCTGGTGGCGTAGTGGTTATGAGATCAGCAGATCGAAACTACCAGCCATTCCACAAGAGAAAGACGAGATTTCTGCTCTCGTAAAGATTTACAGCCTCGGAAACCCTGTACAGGGTCGCTATGAGTCAGAACCGACTCCACGGCACATAACCACCAACAACCACCACCACGTTATTCTCAGAGACAAGGAAATCCCTGAAAAGACAAGGACACAAACACCCACTTCATTGCTTTGCCATGAGAATTAAAAGATATACTGTGGCTAAATACCAGGAGTCCTGGTCCAGCACTGTAGGATAAGCACTTGGACTGCTAACCGTAAAGTTGGCAGTTCAACCCTACCAGTCAATCCTTGGAAATCCTATACAGGATGATTAGGAGTTGGAGCCAATTCAACAGCACTTAAGCACATCAAGCACCAAGAATAACACCTAGAAGAGGGAGGACACTGAAGACTGGTTAGTCTGAAAACTCTTGCTAACTGTCAGGAGCAAGCAGTAGCTGAATCAGTCAGACTCAATGCTGTCAAGGCCACTCAGTGATCCACAGGGTTTCTGAAGCTAAAGCTGACTGGTTCATCTTTCTCCTGAGGAGTGGCTGGTGAGTTTGAACCACCAACCTTTTGGTTAGCAGCTCGATGCTGAACCCACTGCACCACCAGGCCTTCTTGAATTAACCAGAGTCTTGTTTAATTAGCCAGTTACTTATTATGAACGAACCACGGGCAACCACAAAGGACGCTGAGAAGTCAGGAGGTTCTTGGTCACACTAATAACTGCTCCTAGGGGTCTGAGTTAGTCAATGACCTCACACTTACCTGGGTCAGTGAGGATTCCTGCAGAGCTTCAGTCAGACCCACCCTAACCCCAGCTGCTGCTGCCTAGAACTGACCCACCAGACCCAACCTCATTCAATCCAGATGTCTTTCCTTCCCACAAGACCTCTCCTTGAGCAATCCGTTCTGTTAAGAGTGTACAGCCAGCAACTGTCTTCTAACATAAAAAGTAACTTTCTGCCTGGGAGAGGCTGACTGGTTCGCTTTGTACCCTTCTCTTCTTCCTGGAACTTACTGTACCTTTCCCAGGGGGAAGTTAATACCATGTGGTCAAGGGGCAGAGAATAAAAGGTTTTCCCCTCAGAGGCAGAGGACTGCTTTCTGGCTCAAGTCCCTAACTGTCCTATGTTCTATTCTGGGGCTTGAAGAAATTTACCTAGCATTTTACTCATCTGTTAACTGGGCTCTCTGTACAAAACCCGATGCAGATATGCTATGACTGTGAGTTGTTGTTGTTGTTAAGTGCCGTCGAGTTGGTTTCAACCCATAGCGACCCTGAACAGGGTTTCCGACGCTGTAAATCTTTATGGGAGCCGAAAGCCTCATCTTTCTCCTGCGGAGCAGCTGGCAGTTTCGAACTGCTGACCTTGCGGTTCGCAGTCCGATTCGCAACCACTACGCTACCAGAGTAGCACTTCAGATATCTTCCCTCTCGGCAACTTTCACTCGCTTTTCTTGCTGTTTTGCCTACTTTTCTGGTCACTGGCATCCCCACCAAGAGCACCTCAAGTAGCCCAGTTTTACGTATCCTTTATACTGCTGAAACATGCGAGAATTGACAAAGCTCACCTTAAAAACATAGGCCCTAAAGTTAACATCTGTAAAAACCTGTCTGTTAGCACTCAAGACTAGTTTCCTGCTATTATTTTTTCTATCTTCTTGGTAGTTTCAAAAGAAATAATTCATCTGTTGCTGCTAATAGCTCTGGCAGCCACAGCAAAAGAATCTGCTTCCAGGACATGCATTAGAATCTAATCAGCAGTGAGTTTAGCCGTTCAGAGTAGATCTCCGAATCCAGGCTGCCTCTCAGGATGTTGGGCTAGATACCTAACTTTTCTTTGTCTCAGTTTTCCTCAAAAAGCTAGGCATCTAGCCCAAGATCCTGAGAGGCAAAATAGGGCAATAATTCTGACACCCTCCAAGGGTGGAATGAAAGGATGTTTGTAAAGCACAGCGCCAACACTCAATATTCAACGGTGGTTGCCATCACTATGACTCTGTGGTCATTGCATCTGTAAATTCTCAAGGCCGACTCCCTGAAGGAGAGAGATCTTTGCAGCTGTTCAACACTCATACTCTATGTACGTGTTGTTCTCTGGGAACTGATCTGGCCTCCTTCAGCCCCACAGGTCTCAGGAAGACCCCTGTCCTACACCAGGGTCCCTCAAGGTCTTAGTACAGAAACGCCTGTTAATATTTGTTGATTGATTTGCTAAGATAACCTCCCCATAGAGGGAAGCACCAAAATCACAAGGATACACAAATCTCACTCAAAAGACAAACAACTACGTTACTTCAGAAAGAGCAATATACATAGACTATTGTCTTGATAGAAATAACTCCAGGATTTCAGTCAACAAGTTCAATTCTAATGGACTCAACTGACGATAAACTTTTGCATTCACCCTTCTTAGCACATTTTAAGGGTCCTCAATAACTATGCATTAATATTACAAGCTGTGCAGTGGCTCTGTAGGATACATACTGGACTGCTAACCACAACATCTGTGGTTTAAGCCTACCAGCAGCTCTGTGGAAGAAACAATGAGGCTTTCTGTGTCCGTTAAGGATTTACAGCTTGGGAAAACCTATACAGGGTTGCTTTAAATCAGAACCCACTTCATAACAACAAAAATATTATAAGGGGTGAAAAATGGCACAACACTATTTGGGATGATCAAAGCGTGAGGTGACCTCTGTGCTGTCAGAGCCCGTGACCCTTCTCAATGGTGTTGACCTCACACCTCAAGAGGGCCTTTTATTATTTTATTTACCCACATTGGTGAGCCCAGGCTCATCTGCCTGCTTGTACTGTCGAGAGAATGAGAGTTCACCTCTTGGGTCTCTTCCAGTCTCAGAGTTTCAAATCTCTTAAAGCAAGCTGCTCTTAGCAGGCCTTGGTGCCACACCCTCAGAGACCCCAGGACCAGGGTGTCCGGGGACCCTCCCTCCTCCACTTGTCAGCAGCAGGGCACGCATGCCAGGAGACATATGCCACAGGTGGCCCCTGGCGCCCGACGCCGCCCCCTGCTCCCACTCCCCCCAGCCAGACCCCCTGCCTCCCCCTCCTAGCGCAGGAAAAGGAAGACCGGGCGATGGACGCGCCCAGAACTCTCTTAAAAAGAGCGGGAGAAGAGCTCTGAATCCCCAAGGCAGCCCGAGCGCAGGCCGCCGCCCGGAACTCTGACCCTCCGAAAGGAGCCAAGTTGGCCGGGCCGGGAGCCCAAGCCGGCGGTTCCACGCGGCGCCCGGATCCGCGATCCGTGCCAAGCCCGCGTTCCCGCGCACCGAGCCCCGATCTCCACGTCCCAACTCCCGTCCCCACACACAACCCAGATGCAGACTGCTGTCCCGAAACAAAGAAGACGGCGCGTGGCCGCCTACCTCAGTCCCGCGACCAGCGCGGCCGCCTGTACCTGGGTGGAGAGCGCGGCGCGGTCTGGACGCGATGGCCGACTGTTCAGTCCGCGAAGCAGCGTGAGCAGAGCACGGCGCGCCGACTCGTCCTAAGACTTGTGGCCCGCGCCCGCCGCAGGGCCCCCTCGAGGCGGCGCGGGCAATCGCCACCTCGCTCCCGCCCGTGCGCCTGCCCCGCCGCCGCCGCCGCCGCCGCCGGGCCGGCCCACCTGGCTCATCCTCGAACAAAGCGGCACAGCGACCTAGTGCCCTGCCTGCCCGCTGGGCTGCCTGCGCTCCGGCTCGCTGGTGGCTCTCCAGGCTAGGAACTTAAAATTCTTGTAGACATGCAACAGCCCCGGGCTCCAGAGTTGATGAGGATCAGCCTAGTCTCTAAACGGGAGAAGAGAACCGGGGAAGGCAGGGTGAGTCCTGCTTCTCTGGAAGCCAGTTCACTCCTTCAAGTATGTTGTTCTCAGAGGAGCAAAGCTGACTTTCCCCTCCTGCCACTGAAAGTCTAGTGGGTGAATGGGTATGTATCTGGGGAATGGACAACGTGCTCTGAAGTAGGTCACCTGGTTAAACAAACACATGCTCCAAAACCATTCTGCAGAACTCAGAACAAATTCATCAACTCTTAACCCTTTACCACGAAAGATAGTCCAGGAAAACAGCATCCACTCTGTGTTTTGCAGAAGAGGGACAGTGCTAGCATCTGCCACAAAGTAAATGGTCTTAGAAAACCCCCACAGGAGAGCTGAAATCAAGTGCAGGTACCAGGAACTGATATGATACAGCCTTCTAACACCCACCACCACCACCCACCCACCCACCTCAGCCCAAAACCTCTAATCTGAGCCCCTACCCACTGGCTCCCTCACAGGAAGGAAAGCAGGGAAAAGGACTGCTAAACTTCCCTTCCAGGGATTGTGGAGACATTGGAATTTAAAAAAACAGTCAGATCCAGGGATTGTGGAGACATTGGAATTTAAAAAAACAGTCAGATCTGAAAGAACTTTTTAAAAATAATTATCAGAAACTTTGAGACCCTAGAATAATGTCAGTAGAGGGGGAACACATCCACCTCTCTCATTTCAACAGTGAAACCCCAAAGCCCAGGGATCCCCAAATCCTACTGCTACCACACAGTAAGGTACGAGAGCTCTTTGGGGAAATTGAATTTTATGCTTAAGATATATTGCGTTCCTCCTGCAATGATTTCTTCATCTCATAAAGATTTGTTAACATGCCTAAATGAGGCTATGACTGCATGGTGGCCCATCCTAAGGACCCTTTGGACACCAGTGTGCACTACTAGATCTGAGCCACTTTTCAAGAATGTCATGAGGATGAAAAACAAAATATTCATCTTTCCCAACAATAAAAAAAAGAACACAGAAACAAACAAAAATGGAAAAATTATGTACACTTAGAACTGTACAATAATGTAATTTAAGGACTGGGGAAAATGTAGGTCTTAGAGAAGGCACTATAGCTGCAATATTGTCTGTTCATGATGTATAGTAGGTTTGGAGAGCAGGCCTCCTACTTTGTTCTTTTTTAATGATGCTTTGCTTATTCAAGTTCTCTTTCCTTTTCATATAAATGTAGTGATTAGTTTTTCCATCTCTTTAAAGAATGATGTTGGAATCTGGATTGGGATTGCCTTACACCTATAGATTGTTTGGGGTACTATTGACATTTTCACAATGTTAAGTCTTCCTATTCACACGTAGGGTGTATTCCTCCATTTCTGCAGGCTCTTGGGGGGTTTCTGGTAGTAGTGTTTTGTAGATTTCTTTGTGTAGATTTTTGCTTCTCTGATTATGTTTACTCCTAAATATTTCGTCTTTTAGGTGGCTATTGCAAACAGTATTGTCCTGATTTCCTTTTCAGAGCTCCTTATTAGAATAAAGGAATTACATTGATTTTTGTATGTTGCCTAATTTATTGACGAGTTCCAATAAATTTCTTGTGTGGTCTTTGACATTTCCTAATCCTATGCTTAGAAATACAGGTTTACAGGATTAGAAAATCCCAAAGATTATGCAAGAAATTTATTGAAACTCATCGATATGCACTGGAGTGCAAAGTCAGTTTGAACTGCAAGGTCAGTGATTCAAGCTCACCAGCCTCTCCCTGGAAACCCTGTACAGGGTCACTATGGGTTGGAACCAACTCGATGGCACTTAACAACGACAACAACAACAACAAGTATAGGATAATACTGTCTGCAAACAGAGAGTTTTTGTTCTTCTTTGCCAATTTGGATGCCTTCAATTTCTCTTTCTTGCCTTATAGCGCTGGATAAGACTTCCAGCACGATATTGAATATGAGTGGTGATAAAAGGCAGCTTTGTCTAGTCCTGTTTTCAAGGTAAGTGACTTCAGCTTCTCACCATTAAGAGTGATGTTGGCTGTTGATTTTGTATGTTGTTGTTAAGTGCTGTTGAGTTGGTTCTGACTCATAGCAATCCTGTATAGGGTTTCCAAAGAGCAGCTGGTGAATTTGAACTGTCAACCCTGAGAGTCAAACTGACCTTGTGGTCCAGTGCTTTATCTGACAACACCATACCAGGACTCCCTTAATAATGTTAAGCAATTTCCCTTCTATTCCTATTTTGTTGAGTGTTGGATTTTATCAAATGCCTTTTCTACATCAGTTGATATGATCAAGTGATATTTCCCCTTTTTTAAATTTATATGGTAGATTGTATTGATTGTTTTGTTTTTTTTTAATATTGAACCATCCCTGAATACCAGGTATGAATCTATCTTGGACATGATATATTAATTTTTTGATATATTGTTGTATTCTATTGGCTAGGATTTTGTGAGAATATTTGCATTTATATTCATAAAGGATATTGATCTATAGTTTTCTTTCTTACTGATGTCTTCACTTGGTTTTGGTGGCAAATACATAAAATGTATTGTGGAGTTTTCCATCCTTTTCTGTGAAATAGTTTGAGTAGAATTAGTATCAGCTCTTCTCTGAATGTTTGATAGAATTCACCAGTAAAGTCATGTGGGTCTGGACTTTTTTAGTTGAGGGCTTTTTTAGTGACTTGATCAATTTCCTCTCTTGTTATAGCCTGTTCATGTTTTCTACTTCAGTTTGCATTAGTTTAGGTAGGTGGTGTGTTTCGAGAAATTTGTCCATTTGTTCTAGGTTTTCAATTTGTTGAATATAATTCTTCGTAGTATTCTGTTATTATCCTTTTTATTTTAGCTTTCTTTGTTGTGACAATATCCTTATCATTTCTTGTGTCTTCGTTTTTGTTGTTATTAGATTTGTCAATGATTCATCAATTTTATTAATCCTTTCAAGAACCAACTTGTTGTCTTGTTGGTTTTTTCTATTGTTTCATTTATTTTATTTTATTTTTGGTTTTATATATTCCTGCTCTAGCCTTTGTTATTTCTTTTTTCCTGTTGTCTGTATGTTGAGTTTGCTGCTCTTTTCCTAATGGTTGGAGATGTTGGGTTAAGCTGTTGATTTTGGTTTTGTCTTCTTTTTGGGTATGTGCATTTATTGCTATAAATTGCCCTCCAAGTGCTGCTTTTACTGTTCCAAAAGGGTTGGTAAGTTGTGTTTTTGTTCTCATTTGACTAAGGAATTTTTAAATTTCATTTGTATTTCATCTGTTACCCAGTAGCTTTTTAGCAAGGTGTTGTTCCATTTCCATGTATTGATTTTTCTCCCCTGGATCTTTTAATTGTTGATTTCTAATTGTATAACATTGAGATATGAGAAGATGTTTTATATTTTAATGTTTTTAAATTTACTGAAGTTTGCATTGTGGCTTAACATATAATCTATTCAGGAGAATGTTTCATATGCGCTGGAAAAGTCAGTATATTTACTTTTGTTGAGTTTCGTGCTCTGTAGCATAGTGGTTACGAATTGAGCTGCGAACCTCAAGGCCAGCAGTTCGAAACTACCAGCCACTCCGTGGGAGAAAGATGAGGCTTTCTGCTCTCGTAAAGACTTACAGCCTCGGAAACCCTGTGCAGGATCGCTATAGGTCGGAACCGACTCGACGGCACTTAACAACAACAACATATATCTTTGAGGTCAAGTAGTTTAACTGTGTTGTTTAATTCTTCTGCGTCTTTATTTAGTTCCTTTCTATATGTTCTGTCCTTCATCTAAAATGGTGTATTAAAATCTCCTACTACGGGTTGGAACAGAATTGACGGTACTTACCAACAACAGCAACTATTATTGTAGAGTTATCTATTTCTTTCTTCAGTTCTGTAAGAGTTTGATTTATGTATTTTGAGGTTCTTTCATTGGAGACATATATATTTAACATGGTTATGTCCTCTTGCTCAATTGACCCCTTAATCATAATATAATGTCTTTCTTTGACTCCTATGCTGGTTTGCCTTGAAGTCTATTTTATCTGAGATTAAAATTGCCACTCCTGCTCATTTTCAATTGCCATTAGCATGATATATATTTTTTCAATTCTTAGACTTTTAGTTTATTTCTTTGTATGTAATATGTGTCTCTTGTGGACAGTATATTGAATAATCCTATTTTCTTGTCCATTCTGCTACTCTCTGTCTCTTAACTGATGCATTTAATCCATTTACATTCAGTGTAATTATCAATAGGTATGATTGATAATTGCTGTCATTTTGCTGTGTGTGGGGGTGGGGGTGATGCTCCTGAATTCTGCACCGAGTTCAATTCTTTTTTATGGGTTTTCTTCTCATTTTCATCATTTCTATTGTATTAATGTTTACTAAACCTTTCTGGTTTTCCTCTTTTTTATTTTGATGTGAAAGTGTATTCATTTTCTTTGACATTGCCCTGTAATTTATTATCCCCCCCCCATTTAAAACATCTGTTTTATCTTGCAATCTACTGATTTCCTTGTTATTTATAAGTTTTGTATCTGAATTATTACTCTTTTTGCTTTGTAGTTGACTTCATGGTAAATTGATAACTCTGGTTCCCTATATTCAGTCTTGGAACTTTCCTCTGAAGTTCAGGATTTTCATTTGGCCTCTCATATCTTTGTTGCAGAAGGTTCCTGTAGTGTGTTTGCCTAGTCCGCCATCTAACTGGAAGTCACAGAACATCTCGTATATATCTTTTTATAAGACACAAAAAACCTGGGTATTTCCTCCTGCCTTGATCACTGTACTGCTTGTTCTTTGTGTTGTTGTTATTACTTAGTGCCATCGAGTTGGTTTCAACTGATCAACCCTATATATAACAGAATGAAACACTGCGCTGTCTTGTGCTGTCCTCACTATTGCTGCTGTTACAGCAATCTCATTGAGGGGCCTCCTCTATTTTGATGACCCTCTATTATGATGTCCAAAGTATGTGATAAAAAGTCTAGCCATTCGTACTTCTCCCAAGACAGATTTGTTCATTCTTCTGGAAGCCCATGGTATATTCAATAGTCTTCACCAATACCATAAGTCAAATGTATCGATCCTTCTTTGATTTTCCTTATTTACTGTTCAGCTTTCACAAGCATATGAGGCGATTTAAAATACCAAGGTCAGACACACCTTACATCTTTGCTCTTTAACACTCTAAAGAGGTCTTTTGCTGCAGATTTACCCAATGAAATACATCTGCTAATTTCTTGACTATTGTTTCCATGAGCACTGATTGTGGATTCAAGTAAAATGAAATCCTTGATAACTTCAGTCTTTTCTCCAATTTTCATGATGTTGTCTATCAAACCAGTTGTGAGGACTTCCTTTTTTTTTTTTTTTTTTTTACATTGAGTTGTGATCCATACTGAAGTATATATTCTTTGATTTTCACCAGCAAATGTTTCAAGGCCTCTTCACTTTTAGCAAGCTGGATTGTGTCATCTGTAGATCACAGGTTGTTAGTGAGCCCTCCTCCAATCCTGATGCCACGTTTTTATTCATATAAATTACTTTCACTGATTATTTCTTCAGAAAAGAAATTGAATAAGTATGGTGAAAGGATACAACCCTGATGAACACCTTTCTGAATTTGAAACCATGCAATATCCCACTTGGTCTATGTACAGTGAGCACAATAAAGTGTTCCAGAATTCCCATTCTTCACACTGCTTCTAAAGTTTGTTATGACCCACGCAGTTGCATACCTTTACATAGTCAAGAAAACATAAGTAAACATCTTTCTGGTATTCTCTGCTTTCAGACTTCAACAATGAAAGTCCATGCTCTCTTCTGAATCTAGCTTGAACTTATGACTCCTGATTTAACTTATTGCTGTAACTGGTTTTGAATGCTCTTCAGCAGAATTTCACTTGCATGTAATATGAATGACATCATTTGATAATTTCCACATTCTCTTTGAAATGGGCAAAAATATATATCTCTTCCAGTCAGTTGGCCAGATATAAATTTCTTGATATAGACTAGTAAGTGTTTCCAGCATTGTATCAGTTTGTTGAAATACTTTGATTTATTTTCCTTCAGTTGCCGGAATCTTCAGTGCAGCTTGGACTTTTTCCTTCAATACCATCAGTGCTTGGTCATAGCTACCTCTTGAAAGCACCTAAGGAATAAGGAAGGGTTCAAAAAACAAAAAGACTAAGGCACGTCAAAGGGGCAAAGGAGGCCTTTGAAAGAGCTCCTGATAACTAATATGGATTATAATTCCACATGAATTATAATTTAAAAAATAAAACAAATACCCATGAGTCTATACTGATAAAAATGGTTAAATAAACAAATCAATGGAAAAGGATAGAAAAAACTCCCTACAGAGAGTTCCAAATATTTTATGTAAATATCTCCTACATACAAAGAGATAGAACTTAATCCATGCCCCTTATGTGTAGGCTGTGTATAGTGACTTCCTTCCAAAGAGGAGAGTATGGGGAAGGGGCAACTTCACAGCGGTGAAATCTGGCAAACAATACCTTGGTCAGATGATCAAGGGTATCAGCATAAGTGATCAGTGACAGCGATGGCATGTACTTCTGATATATGATGAGAATGGTGTTTTATCTCTGTGCTTTCCCATCCCCAAGCCCATAAATGCAATCTAATCGTGAGAGAAACAGTAAACCCCAATTAAGAAACATTCTGTGAAACAGCTGAGCAGTATTTCTCTAAACTGTTAAAGTCATTGTAAACAAGGAAAGCCTAAGAAACCCGCACAGCCAAAAGGATCCAAGGGAGCTAGGATGACTCAATGTAATGTGATGCCCTGGCTAGGACCCTGAAACAGAAAAAGAAGATGTCAGGGCAAAACAAGTTTATTACTGTTATTTCCAGATGGAACGTAAGGACCAAAGCAAAGTCCCACAGTCAGGGGGCTGAAGCTGCTGATTCTCAGAGAATCCTGATCCCGAAGGTAAGAAAGTTGCCCAACAGAGCCTGGGAAAGCAGGATAAGACCAGTACCCCTTCTGGGAGGCATTGGTGGTAGCCTTAACGAAGCAGAGACAGCTAAGAGCTGATAAAGCCCCCAGCCCCCTTGGCCCACTGTAGTTCCACTTCCAAGCCCCACCCTACACCCATGACCAAGGGCGTAAGCAAGCTTGGCTTTAGTGGCCAAGTCCACTTTTTCACCAACCCACTCAGCGTCAATCTGTAAAAATCCTAATGGCTATTTTGACCTAGCAAGCATTATGAGAATGATGCCATCCAGGGCAATGTCCCAGGGTGTTTTGCATAGAAAGCCTTATCTTCTCATCTCATGGTACACCCTGCAAACTCATGGCAGCACCTAGAAGGACAGAAACGGCAACATGCTCCCACAGGCTTCTCGTCAGGAAAGGGACTCTACAAAGGTAGACTCTACCCTCACATCACCCTTCCCTTCTGAAAGGCAGGTGAACTACTTGGAAATGAGTCTGCAATCCCAGGATGACACTTCTGAAGGGAAGTAAGAGGGAAGCCACAACCTCCTGAGATACACTCTGAATTGAAAGTTCATCTTTGCTGGTTTGTCTAAGAGGTTGGTCCAAGTCAGAGTATGAACAGTGGGAACATGCATTCTGGGGAGAATTTGGGGGCTTAGTGTTGTGAAAGAGACTTGCCCTGGTGGGAGCAGTGGCAGAAGCCTTTGCCATGGCAAGAGTGGAAGACACAGGGATCCCCCAGGTGGATCACAAGAAAGGCTGGAAAAGGTTGAGCTGCATGCTGTGGACCCCTTCCTGCATCTTCAGCCAATCTGTTGTTGTTGTTATGTGCTGTCGAGTCGGTTCCGACCCATAGCGACCCTGCACAGGGTTTCCGAGGGTGTAAATCTTTACGGGAGTAGAATGCCTCATCTTTCTCCCGCGGAGCAGCTGGTAGTTTCGAACCGCTGACCTTAAGGTTCGCAGCCCGATTCGTA
>NW_006408902.1:880768-883329 GCF_000296735.1 Chrysochloris asiatica
GGCCAGGATAGCCACACGTTGTCTCTCATACTTCGGACATATTGTCAGAAGGGACCAATCACTGGAGAACAATACCATGTTTGGTAAGGTGGAGGGTCAGAGAAAAAGAGGAAGACCCCTAGTGAGATGGATTGGCAAAGTAGCAGCATCAATGGGCACAAACATTGCAACAATTGTGAGGTTGGCTTAGGACTGGGCAGTGTTTCATTCTGTTGTGCATAGGGTCGCTGTGAGTTGGTACCGACTCGATGGCACCTAACAACAACAACAACAACAACAATAGATCATTCATTCAGACATGAAAACAAATCTTCACCAAATGTCTGCTTTGTGTCAAGCACAAGGTAGTTAGAAGTTGTTAGATATTTCACTCATCATCCACCCAGCAAATTTGTTACTACACATTATGTGCGCAGAGTTCTGCTTCTTGGTCTCCTGTGGGTTTGTGCACATCACAAATCCTTACTGAGTCCTTACCCTGTGCTGATTCTGCCACCCTCTGGTTCTGTGACTAGAGCCTGAATTACAGGAGTAAAATGGAGAATTGCCTTCTCTTCTAAGCCAGCATCCTCTGAGGTTCTAATTCCTGTCTTGCCCATCTTGAAAACTGTAATAAACAAAGAACAAAGCTTAGAATAAGCATATGAACAAAGCAACCTTTGAAACAAAAATAAGCTATAACTATTTAAATCTGATTTTGGTCTTTCTCACCAACAACAATATTTAATGTTTGAGCAGAGTTTTCCTTTACAAAGTGCTTTTACATATTTTGTTAGAAATCCCCAAATATCCTTTAGTAACACACATGTCTTAGGAAACTGACTTACAGTAAATGTCTTTCCCAAGATGAAATTTCCAGCAGATGGTATAGCTGGTTAAAGAATCATTCTATGCTTTCATTTCCAAAACATGTAGAATGCAGAGAGCCCAGGGTACTTTGGTTTTGGTGTGGTATGGTTTTGCTACAAACTTCAATCTTTGTTGTTGTTGTTAAGTGCCGTCGAGTCGGTTCTGACCCATAGCGACCCTGTACAGGGTTTCCAAGGGTATAAGTCTTTACAGGAGTAGAAAGCCTCATCTTTCTCCTGCAGAGCGGCTGGTAGTTTCGAACTGCTGACCTTAAGGTTCGCAGCCCGATTTGTAACCACTACGCTACCAGAGCTCTTAACTTCAATCTAAGTAAGAATAATCCTAAATGTTAGAAACCATTCTCTCCTGACTTGCTCTTTGCCTTTGTCATATATATCTGCCTTATGGCATAAGAAAATTCTTCTTATTTGTTCAGAGGGGTGGTCTTAACTAATTTTTGGAACACATTAGGTAGTCCTGGTGTGGTGCTGTAGCACCGGCTGCTAACCACAAGGTTGACTGTTCAAGCTCACCAGCCGTTCCTTGGAAACCCTAGACAGGGTTGCTCTGAGTTGGAACGAACTCAAAGGCACTTAACAACTAGCAAAAACAGAAAGGACAAAGAATTAAAGGAGGAAGGGAGAGAAGCAAATGAGTAAATAAACCTGCTCAAAAGTCCACTTAAAATATGCCGATATTATCCTTCTTATATGGAAAAGCAGTGCAAATGTATTTTGCTTCAGACTCCTCATACATAAAACCGGAAATTTACTAAAGTGTTTTTACTTACTGTAAGTCAGTTTCCTAAGACATTCCTAAGGCTATTTGGGGATTTCAAACAAAACAAAACATGTTCCAAAAATTATTTATAAAGGTTTCATTATATTAAAATTCTTTCAAAATATAAATTCCTTTAGAAATGCAAAATTTGATTTATTTATTTAAAAACCACACATGTAAAATTCCAGGAATGCACCCACTGCTGATACCAGGGTCTGTCCCTGGCTTACATCAGCTGCATTGTTGTTGCTAAGTGCTTTTGAGTCAGTTCCAACCCATAGCGACTCTGTATAGGGTTTCCAAGGAGCAGCTGGTGAGCTTGAACCACCGACCTTGTGTTTTAAACTGACCTTGTGGTCCAGTGCTTTATCCCACAGTGCCACACCAGGACTGCAACACACCAGGAATGTTGAGGCAGGGAGCTGCTAAGACACTTCTTGGACCACAGATCTTTGACTTTATGTGGATAAAAGCTGATTGAATTATTTCTTCCTTAACTCAGTTATCTACCTACAGAGCCAAGAGCTCCCGTATCTGCTCCTGGTCACAGTGCATTATTATGTTCTGTTGGCCCATCTTCTCCATCAAAGTTTAAGTGCCCTGGAGCACACATGCCGCTGCCTCGATTTAAAATCCTAGTGATCACTTATCTCCTGTGTAGCTTTGGCAGGTTACCTTCTCTTTGCCTTGGGTTCCTTTTCCTCTTCTGTAATAAATGGTGTGTATTAGAACTTCAGAACATGGAATATATGAAGTATGAATCTAGGAAAATTGGAAGTTGTTAAAAATGAAATGGAATGCATAAACATCGATATCTTAGGCATTGATGAGCTGAAATGGACTGCTATTGGTCATTTTGAATCTGACATCCACATGGTTTACTATGCCAGGAATGACACATTGACAAGGAATGGTTTTGCATTCATTGCCAA
>NW_006408902.1:889497-890712 GCF_000296735.1 Chrysochloris asiatica
TTTTTTTTTTTTTTTTTTTTTGAATGTACACATAAACACGCAGGAATATATAACCATTTAAACAGCCAAAGAGCATATTTTACAAGCCAGCTTCCTGGCCACCAGTACACAGCCTTTCTCTTTCCATGAGTCTAAAGTCCTCAACTGCTCTATCTCTTCATGCCATCTTCTCTGCCAACATCTCTGGTGTTGCTGCTTCTCTGGATAGAAGAGTTCTTGCTCTTCTTCCTTGATGGTCTTAGGGTCCACTGTTCCTGGAATGTAAGATTAACTACTCTCCCCTTTTTAAATCTAAAGCTTATTGAGATATGAAAATTGCAGATTGTTGTTGTTGTGAGATGCCATTGAGTCTATACTGACTCAAAGTGACCTATGAACAACAGAATGACACTCTGCCCAGTCCAGTGACACCCTCACAATTGCTGGTATGCTTAAACTCATTGCTGCTGTCACTGTGGAAATCCATCTCATTGGTGGTCTTCCTTTTTGTCTTTGACCCTTCACTTTACCAAGCAAGACGTCCTTCTCCAGGGACTGGTCCTTCTTATAATATGTCCAAAATAGGAGAAATAAGGTCTGGCGATCCTGGCTTCCAAGGAGCATTTTGACTGTACTTCCTCCAACATAGATTTGTTCGCTCTTTTAGCAGTCTATGGTACTTTTAATAGTCTTCTCCAACACCTTAACTAAAATGTATCAATTCTGTGGTCTTCCTTATTCACTGACCAACTTTCACAAGTATATGAGGTTACTGAAAATATCATGGCTTGGGTCAGGCACACCCTGGTCTTCAAACTGACATCTTTGCTCTTGAACACTTCAAAGAGGTCTTATGCAGCAGATTTACCGAATGCAATAAATCATTTGATTTCCTAACTGTTGCTTCCATGAGTGTTGATGATGGATCAAGTAAAAGGAAGTCTTTGACAACTTCAAGCTCTTCTCCATTTATCTTGATATTGTGCATTGGTCCAGTGGTGAAGATTTTTGTTTTCTTGACATTGAGATGCAACCCATACTGCAGGCTGTGGTCTTTGATCTTCATCAGTAAGTATTTTAATTCCTCTTTGCTTATAGCAAACAAGGTTGCATCATCTGCATATCATAGATTGTTAGAGTCTTCCTCCAATCCTGATGCTATGTTCTTCTTTATATAATCCAGCTTCTCTGGTAGCATAGTGGTTACAAATTAGGCTGCTATCCTCAGGGTCAGCA
>NW_006408902.1:891762-894500 GCF_000296735.1 Chrysochloris asiatica
GGTCCTACTGACGCCTTTTCTTCGGGGACATTTCTTGAGGTCTTGGCTACATTGCCGTGCTGGCTGATATTCTTGCTGTTTCTCGTTGACCATACAGATCCGCTGTTTGGCGACCATCTTCGCTGCGCCACCACCTGCCCCGGCCACCCCTCGGACTGACTCGCTTGTCTCCACTGGGGTCCCAGCGAGGCTTTGCTCGTGGAGTCTTGGCCGCCGGCGGGTGTGTTTTTTTGTTTTTTGTTTTTTGTAATTTTGGATAGTGTATTTGTGCCATGTATTAGAGGTCCTAAGTTTGTCCCTATTTTTTCATTTAGGTCTTTAATCTGTCTTGAGTTCATTTTTGTATATGGTGTGAAATAGGGATCTTGTTTCATTCTTCTGCAAATAGATTTCCAGGTTTGCCAGTGCCCTTTGTTGAAGAGGCTATCTCTTTCCCCCATTTAATGTGTTTTAGCCGTGTGTCAAAGCTCAGTTGACTGTATATGAGTGGATTTATTTCTGGGTTCTCAATTCTGTTCCGTTGAGCTATGTAGCTTTCTTTGTGCCTTTAACAGGTTGTTTTGATCACTGTGGCTGTGCAGTAAATTTTGAGTTCAGGGAGTGAGAGGCCTCCGACTTTATTCTTCTTAAGCAGTGCTTTGCTTATTTGAGGTCTGTACCTTTTCATCATGGAAGATGAGAAGATAAGCATACAAGATGCTGAACAAACCCCAAATGATAGATTTCAAAAGAAAATCACCAAGACATTTCATAATCAAACTTCTTAAAATCAAAGACAAGGAAAGAATCTTGAGAGCAGATAGAAGAATTTAAAATTAAAATACCTACAATATTGAAAACAGGGATCTAAAGATATCAGTTCATAGTGAACTCAACTATGCAAAGCCAAAAGAAGGAATAGTGTAGATAGAGAACTTCCAAATACTGAGGAACTCACAAAGATTTCAAGAAATAACAGACATTTTTAAATGGGTGAAAAATGAATAAATTATAGGGTAACCTCAATGAAAAACAATACACCTTCACATTAAAAATGAAAAAAGAGGAAAATCAGAAAGAATCATGATGTTGTACCATGGGATAAAGCACTGGGCCGCAAGGTTGGTTTGTATCACAAGGTCAGTGGTTCAAACTTAACAGCTAGCTGCTCCTTGGAAACATTATACAGTGTGGCTGTGAGTTGGAACCAACTCGATGGCATTTAACAACAGCAACAAAATGAAAATGAAAATAAAATTCACAATGAAACAAACTCAACGCAGAAAATTATGTGGAGCAATGAAACCTGCATAAGCACGTAAATAAAACCTCACAGCGAAACAACAGCAATCAATTCATACCTATCCATAATCCCCCGGAATGGATATGGATGAAATGTAGTGGTCAAGAGACAGAAAGTAGCGCAATGGATCAGAAAACATGAACCTGCAATATGCTGTCTACAAAAGCCACGTCCAAAAGATGGAGACAGCCTAAAAGCCCATCAACAGCAGATGGGTTAAACAAATTTTGGTATATACACACAATGAAATATTATGCAATGGTGAAGAATAACAAGGAATGTGCAAAACACCTCACAACATGGATAAACCTGGAGGACACCATGCTGAGTGAAATTAATCAATAAAAAAGGACAAATATTGTATGAAACCAATAGTGTAAAACGTTAGGGAAAGGTGGTCTTGATAAAAGAAACATTCTATGATGCATATGAGGGAAGAGAGGTGGGAAAGTTATTCATTGTTGGAGGATTGCTGTTGTTGTAAGGTGTCATCAAGTCCATTCTGACTCATAGTGACCCTGTGCACAACAGACTGAAACACTGCTGGACCTGTGGCATCCTCACAATTGTTGTTTTACTTGAGTCCACTGATGCTGCCGTTGTGCCCATCCATCTTGTTGGAGGTTTCTTCTTGTTTGCTGACCCCCCACTTTACTATGCATGATGTTCTTCTCCAGGGACTTGTCCCTTCTGATAACATGTCCAAAGTATGAGAGATGAAGTCTCGCCCTCCTGGCTTATAAAGAGCATTCTGGCTGCACTTCTTCCAAAACAGATGTGTTTTTTCTTCATGGTACGTTTAATATTCTTCTCCAACACCGTAACTCAAATGCATCAATTCTTCTATGGTCTTCTATTTTCATTGTCTAATTTTCACATGCATATGAGGCTGTTGAAAACACCATGGGTTTGGTCAGGCATACTTTAATCCTCAAACGGACATCTCTGCTCTTCAACACTTTAAAGAAGTCCTTTGCAGTAGATTTGCATAATACAATGCATCATTTGATTTTTTTGACTGCTGTTTCCATGAGTGTTAATAGAGGATTTGAGCGAAATGAAATCTCTGGCAACTTCAATCTTTTCTCCATTAATTATGATGTAATATATTGGTCCAGTGGTGAGGATTTTTAACATTGAGGTGCAACCCATGCTATAGTCTTTGAGCTTCACCAGTAAATAATTTAAGTCCTCTTCACTTTCAACAAGCAAAGCTGTATTATCTGCATATTGCGGGTTATTAATGAGTCTTCTTCTAATTCTGATGCCAAGTTCTTTTTCATATAACCCAACTTCTTGGATTATTTACTCAGCATACAGATTGAATAACTATGGTAAAGAATGCAACACTGACAGATACCTTTGAACCATTTTAAACCGTTCAGTATTGCCTTATTCTGTTTGAACAACTGCCTCATGGTCTATGCACAGGTTCCTTATGAGCACAATTAAGTGT
>NW_006408902.1:895385-900850 GCF_000296735.1 Chrysochloris asiatica
GAAGAATCGATGTATTTGAATTATGGTGTCGGTGAAGAATTCGGAGAGTACCAAACTACCAAAAGAACAAGCAAATCTGTCTTGGAATAATGCTCCTTAAAAGGGAAACCGGCAAGACTTGGTCTCTAGTACTGTTGACATTTTGTCCAGGAGGTGCCTGTGCCTGGAGAAAGATATCATGCTTGTTCAGCAAAAATGAGGAAGACAGCCAATGAGATGGGCTGACACAGTGAAAGCAAAGATAATAATTGTGAGGATGGTCCAGGACCAGCCAGTGTTTCCTTCTGGTGTGTATCAGGTTGCTATGAGTTGAACCAACTAGATGGCTCTTAGCATCAACGAAGATATGTTTCTTTCCCTCTGGCTTCCCAGGAAAGAAATGTTGGTTTGACTTCTGCTCATTGAACCTCTTTGCTTGAACTTCAAGATCAAGATTGTAAACTTGGCTGATATCAAAGTGACGTTGATGGAGGAACACAGGGAGAACTTCTGAATTCATTCCAGAGTTGGATCTAGTAATGTGCTCTTAAAAAAATAAGAAAAATATATTCTCTGTGTGTTTGTTATCATCCCATCAAAAAGGACTAAGTGTGAAAGGACATTCATAGTTTTCCCCAGACATTTATTACTTTGAGGACTTTTTTTCTATCTCTTGTCTGTTTTTCATTTGAAAGACAAACCCATAGATCTTAAATGAGTTCAAACATTCAGATGGGTGTATTCCTAGCAGATCTCTGGAGAGAATTCCAACCTGCCTAATTCCTTAGCCACAGTAACTGTGTTTTAATATCTAAGAAACGGTCCCTGCACCAAACAGCTAGACTCACCTCTGCTAAGCAAGAGGTGGATGTGGGGCTCTGTCCCATAGACCTTAGCAGGACTTTGGAAGTGAACCATTTGACACCCGAGTAGATCTTTGCAATCTGAGATGACACAGAAATCTCTGAGATTCTTAAAGCATTGTTTTTACCCAAAAGACAAAAGAGTGACTCCAATGTATGTCCTTGTAGTAAGTTTCCCTTACCCCTAGGGAATCACCTATACCTGAATATACCTGACCTCTTTCTATACCTGTATTATTCATGGTATGCATGGGAGCACCTCCAACAGAGACCTTAGGAACCTACTGCTACAAGGAACAAAAGTCATTTTATTCAAAGCCTGTCTAATAAACTCCAGAAACCCTAGGCTCCTCTCCAGTTAGAGTTAGGTTTATCTTGTGGAATGTATTTTTAAATCGTAATCAAATAGCATTACACCCAAATTTGTCCATGGACCTTTTCATACCATACAGACCTCGCACTAACGCCCTCTTGCCATATCTGTGTAATTATGTGAACTCCCTTGTAAGTGTGTCCTGGTTAAGAAAGTCAGAGATTGCCACTAACCCTTTTGGTCTATTTAAGTCGCGGTTTGAAACTGTAGGATAAGCACTGGACCGCGAGGTCAGTTTGAACCACAGGGTCTGTGGTTCAAATTCACCATCCACTTCTCGGAAACCCTATACAGGGTTACTATGAGCTGGAACTGACTTGATGGCCCTTAACAACACATGATGTTATGCTGATGGCTGGTGACTAGTTTCAGATTAGGTGAGTCTTAGGCATCTGCACAATTCAGGAGAGTAGCTGGACAAAAAGAAGTCAGATACGTGAGGTCACAGTCTCTAGAGAGCTCATAACCACTAAACTTTTATAGAGACCCTGGGTACTGTAAGAGGTTAATGCTAAGTCTATCCAGAGGCTCGTTGGAAGAAAGACCTGGTGATCTACATTAGAGAAATCAGCCATTGAAAACACTAGGAACACAGTTACACTCTGACCCACTTGAGGGATCCATGAGTCAGAGTCCACTCCATGGGGAAGTAGCATTACCATACTTTTGTAAGTCAAATTTCTTGATAAGAAATCCAATCATTTGAATAGTCTTAGTAACTCAAGGAGTCATGGTGTGGTGCTGTGGGCTAATGGATCAGACTGCACAGTCATTTGAACTGCAAGGTTGGTGATTCAAGTTCACCAGCTGCTCCTTGGAAACCCTATACAGGGTCATTATGGATCGAGATCGACTTGGTGGCACTTAACAACAACAATAACAACAGTGATTGGTGTGGTGCTGTAAGATAAGCATGAACTGCTAGCTGCAAGGCTGGTGGTTCAGATCTACCAACTGCTCCTCTGAAACCCTATACAGGGTTGCTATGAGTTGGAACAAACTCGATGGCACTTAACAAAGACAACAACAACAGTGATTCAAAAGATTTCTGGTGTGGTGCTGTAGGATAAGTATGGGCTGCTAACCGGAAGGTTGGTGGTTCAAATCCACCAGCTGCTCCTAAAAAACCCTATATAGTGTCATTAAGAGTCAAAACCAACCTGATGGTACTGAACAACGACAACAGCAATGATACAAAAGGAGGAAAATGAGTCTTTCTGCTCCTGTAGAGATTACAGTCTCAGAAACACTATAGAGAGTCTCTCTGAGCTGGAACTCCACAGTGCACAGCAGCAGTAACGGAATGATTCAAATGAACTTTTCTTCCTGGTCTTTCAATAATCAGGATTACTTGTAAGAGGAGAGTCCTAGTATGGCACTGTAGGTTAATGCGCTGGACCCTATAGAGGGTCACTATGGGTCAAAATCGACTCAATGGCACTTAACAACAACAACAGTTTTAAGGGGAGTATCCCCATTCTACATTTTACAGACATTAAGAATGTCTGTAAAAGTGATTAACAAACACTGCACCTGCTGCTATTTGCAAGTAAATCAAGATTTTATCTTATCTAACAACAGCAAACAGAGGAGTGCATTAGTTTGGTTGATAAAAAGATCATGTTCTTATGATGAGGGAAGCTTCACACTAGTGTTCTCAATTACAAGCAAGGTCATTAACCAAGGTCGACAGGCTTCAGTGGGACTTCCAGACTCAGACAGACTAAGTAGAAAGGTCTGCTGGTCTACTTCCAAAAATTAGCCAGTGAAAACCCTATGGTTCACAAGGCTATTTTCTGATATGGCGCTGGAAGATGAGCCTCCTTTAATTGGAAGACACTGGAAATAGAGTGGCTGTATCGAAAGATTAAGCATACCAATGATCATGATGATGGTGCAAGGTCAGGCAACCTTTTGTTCTGCTCTATGTGGTGTTGTCGTGATTTAGAGATGATCTGGCCACAACAAATAATGAAAACCAGTTTGAAAACCACCAATCACTTGTACAGTTCCAAGGTTTATAGTTGAGCAATCGGAAGACACTGGTTAAGTGCCTGCTGCTAATTAAGAGGTTGATATGGCAAAATCACCAGTGGATCTTTGGGATAATAATGTGCTGGGCTGTAAGGTCGGTTTGAACTACAAGGTTGATGGTTCAAAATCACCAGTTGCTTTGGAAACGGACTTGATGGCACTTAACAACAAACCTGTAATTTATTATTTTTTTTTCCTGCTTAAAACCATCTGTTTTATCTTGAAATCTACTTGACTTCCTTGCCATTTGGAAGTTCTGAATCTACATTATTCCTTCTTTTTGGCTTTGTAGATGGCTTCATTATGCATTGATATCTCTGGTTCCCTATTTTCAGTCTTGTATGTTAGTTTTACTTTAAATACATACTTGTCCAATATGTATGCTGAGCAAATAATACGAGAAGCTGGGTTCTATGAAGGAAAACAAGACTTATTAACAACCTGAGATATGCAGATGATACAACCTTGCTTGCTGAAAGTGAAGAGGACTTAAAATATTTATTGATGAAGATCAAAGAGCATAGCCTTACGTATGGATTACAACTCAATGTAAAGAAAACAAAAATCCTCACCACTGGACCAATAAACAGCATTCTTATCAATGGAGAAGAGACTGAAGCTGTCAAGGACTTCATTCTTCTTGGATCAACTATCAACACTCATGGAAGCAGCAGTCAAGAGATCAGACGACATATTGCATTAGGCAAATCTGCTGCACAGGAACTTTTTAAAGTATTGAAGAGCAGAGATGTCAGCTTGAGGACTAAGGTGCGCCTGACCCAAGCCATGGTATTTTCAATAACCTCATATGGATGCGAAAGCTGGACAGTGAATAAGGAAGATCGTAGAAGAATTGATGCCTTTTTGAGTTGTGGTGTTGGAGGAGAATACTGAAAGTGCATGGACTGCCAAAAGAACCAATAGATCTGTTTTGGAAGAAGTGCAACCAGAGTGCTCCTTGGAGGCCAAGATGGCTAGGCTTCGTCTCTCATACTTTGGACACATTGTCCGGAGAGAACAGTCGCTGGAGAAGGATGTCATGCTGGGTAAGGTGGAGGGTCAGAGAAAAAGAGGAAGACCCCCAACGAGATGGATCAGCCAGGTGGCATCATTGATGGCGTCAAGTGTGGCAACGGTATTGAGGTTGGCCCAGGATTGGACAACTCGATGGCACCTGACAACAACAACAATATATCGGAATTCAGTTCTGAATGGTGAGGTGTATGGTCATGTATGGTAATCTCAGGTTGTTGTGTGCTATTGTTACTTCTCAGTCCATAAAACACCCTTTATTTCGCATTTTCTTGCAAATTTGGTCTGGTCATCACAAATTCCTTTAATTTCTGTTTATCAGGAAATGTCCTAATTTCACTGCCATATTTGAGAGACAGCTTTGCTGAGTATATGATTCTTGGTTGGCAATTTTTTTCTTTCAGAGTTTTGTATATGTCGTCTCATTGCCTTCTTGCCTATATAACTTCAGTTGGGAAACCAGGGCTTAGTTTTATTGGTTCTCCTTTGTAGGTAACTAGTTTTTCCTGAGCTGCAATCAGGATACTTCCCTTGCCTTTAATTTTAGAAAGTTTGATTATGATAGGGCTTGATGATTTTCTTTGGGGATTTATTCTGTTTCTGGTATACTTAACCTTCTTGTCTTTCATGATGTTAGGGTTAATGAGCTGGACTACAAAGTTGGTTTGAACCACAAGGTTGATGGTTCAAGCTCACCAGCTGCTCCTTGGAAACCCTATGCAGGGTCACTATCAGTCAGTACCAATTTTATGGCATTTAACAAGAACATTAGGTAAGGACTTTGTCGCCGTTTCACAAGATGGAAAACTGATAGGTTTAACCTGACAGGTTAGGTTTAAACTCTGCCAGCACTGGCTCTGAACCTGCCCTGCTGGGATTGACTGCTTCTCCAAACCCAAACCCACTGCCATCATAGCAACCCTATAGGAGGCAGTAAAACTGTTCTAGAGGGTTTATGAAGCTGCAAATATTGAAAGTACCATGGGCTGCCTAAAGAACCAATAGATCCATTTTTGGAAGAAGTGCAGTGGTGCTCCTTAGAGGCCAAGATGGCCAAACATCGTCTCTCATACTTCGGACATATTGTCAGGAGGGACAGTCACTGGAGAAGGATATCATGTTTGTCAAGGTGGAGGGTCAGAGAAAAAGAGGAAGCCCCCCCAAGGAGATGGATTGGCCAAGTG
>NW_006408902.1:901500-902676 GCF_000296735.1 Chrysochloris asiatica
TTTTTTGTGCTGTTTCTTGTCAGTTTCTTCTTAGTTTTCATGTTTCCTTGTTGTACTTGGATCTTCATTTTCATGGTAAGTTGTTAAGTATTAACTTTCTTTGGGGTTACTGTATAGTCTATTAACATCCCCCAATTGAAGACAGTCTATTGTATCCTGTAATCTACCTGACCTCCTCACCATTCATATCATGGGCATATAAAGAGAGTTTTACTTATTGTTTTCAAGTTGGATGCCTTTCATTTCCCTTGCCCTTAGCTCTGGCTAAAACTTCCAGCACAATATTGAATCAGAGTGGTGAGGAAAGGCATCCTTGTCTGGTTCCTATATACCAGGGGAATGGTTTCCATTTCTTTCCAGTTAGAGTGATGCTGGCTGTTCATTTTGCCTGTGATTGTTATTGTTGTGGTTAAGTGCTATTAACTTGATATTTTTTTCCATCTTTTGATTTTAATCTATTTTTTGTCTTTGGTTAAAGTGTGTCTGATGTAGACAGCATTTTGAAGGATCTTGTTTCTTTGTTCCGCTGTTATTTTTTGTATAGTTGGTCTGTTTATTATAAATTCCTTTAATTTATTTGGAAATATCCTAATTTTACCATCATATTTGAGGAACAATTGTGTTGACTATGTGATTCTTCATTGGAAATTTTTTTCTTTCAGAGTGTTGTATATGTCATCCCATTGTCTTCTTGCTTGCCTGGTTTCTGTTGAAAAATTTGCATGCTCTTATTGGTTCTCCTTTGTAGGTAAGTTTTCAGGAGTCTTTCCTTGTCTTTGGTTTTGGAAAGTTTGATTATGATATGTCTGGGATTTTCTTTTGAGATCCATCCCATTTGTGGCTCAATCAGCTTCTTGAATCTTCTCATCTTACATGATGTTAGGGAAGTTTTCTTTCAGCAACTCTTTGACAATTTTCTTTTTATTATCTCTTCCTCTTTTGGAATTCTTACCCTTTCATGGTGGCTCACATAAATTTGAGGCATTTTTATGATATTTTCTTTTTTTCAGATTGTTCTTCTACCTTATTGGTATTGAATGATTCATCTTCAAGTTCACTAACTCAGGTTTCTATTGACTCAAATCTACTCCTTTACTCTTTCAGTGTAATGTCCATATTGAGGTATTAGCATTAATCTTCTGACTTCTATTAGCAGGTTTTAAAAATTGTTTCAAA
>NW_006408902.1:903406-907461 GCF_000296735.1 Chrysochloris asiatica
AGAGAGAGAGAAAGTAAACCACAGAAAAAGCAGAGATAGGGAAGATGAAAAACAGACTATAGAGTAGTAAAGAAAAATCAAGAGGGAAAAAATGAGAAGAGAGTGGAAATGAGAATGAGAATAAAAGATGAAAATACAAAAGTAGAGATAGAATGGATAAAAAGGGAAAGGAAAGAGAGAAGGAAAAAGAAGAAAGGATAAGAAAACAAAACACAGAGACAATGAAAGATAAACAAAGAACCAGTGTAGTGTTTGGACCCAGAGAAGAAGGAACACTGGGGCTGCTCCTGCCAGCCAAGGAATCCATGAGATAGGTGAAGGAGGGAGATGGCTGCTGAGTTCCCAGCCCTAGATGGAGCTCCTATAGGCCTAGATGCTGTCTATGTTCAGTGCACCCAATCCAGAAGTAGGTCACAGAGGCCCTTTCAGGTTGCTAGTTTCAGTGTCTTTCAAAACCAGAGGGATCTGAAGGCAGAATGGCTGATTATGAAGGTTCCTGCTGATCTAATTCTGTCCTGGAGACTGTCTGAATTCTATAGATCTGGAGCAGAGTCTGCCTGTAACCAGGCACCAAGGTAGATCAGTGGGCATCTGCCTCACACTGACTGAAACTGTGTGGATCAGAACTCCAGGAGATCTGGATCGACACTGGGGTAGATGAGGATGGAGGCTGGCCTCACCTCTGTTATCCAGGGGAGTGTGGGGAGAGAGAAGGAATCCCTTGCCCTTGTGAATCTGTGCTACCAGGCCACCATCTGTCTTTCTCTCCAAAGCTGCTTGTGAAAGTTCAAGATGGCCATGCAGTGTCTGTCTGGCAGTCCATTTGCAGATCAATCTCCTTCTTTCACCACCCCTGCTCAATTTCTCCTCCTAGTAATTATTAAAACCACTTCTCTGATCTTTCCTCTGACATTTCCAGGACTTTCCTCTGTGTCTGTTTCATTCGTTCTCCAATATCTTTGTTGTATAAGCTCTGTATAATATGTCTGCCTAGTCCGTCATCTTGCCAACAGTCGAGGCTCACGAGCTTTTAAGATCCCAGTCCCTCCTTTGAAAGCCTGTACAGGGTCACTATGAGTCAGAATGGACTCAACAGCACTTAATAACAGCAACAACTCACCAAATAGATATAGAACAATGTGTTTGTGGATCATGTTATGCCAGTTAGTCATGGTGTCCTTGGAGGAGAGCTTTTGAAAGCCTAAGGAAACTGACCTTTATCCAATAAGCAGAGTCAAGGATATGTAATATAGCTGTTAGATTATTACTATTCTATTACATTTTTACTAAGTGTTCAAACCCATTATAAAAGTAACAGCACATTTTTTTTTTTTTTTAATTGTGAATTTAGTGAAGGTTTACAGAACAGATCATCAGTCCCACATTCAACAAATGATGGAAGGGGTTGAAATCATTGTAATGACACAAATTGTAATGACACACATATCATTTAAAAATTTAATATTTGGCCAAGATCAGAAAATCATGAAAAAGAAAACTTCTCCAATGTCTGGGACCCCCAGGCTCTTCCTCCATTGCTCACTCCACAAGCTG
This sequence comes from Chrysochloris asiatica, assembly GCF_000296735.1. Classification (NCBI taxonomy): domain Eukaryota; kingdom Metazoa; phylum Chordata; class Mammalia; order Afrosoricida; family Chrysochloridae; genus Chrysochloris; species Chrysochloris asiatica. Next base: position 904,961 of record NW_006408902.1, read on the forward strand.
GGAGGGGTTTACCCTTGTGCTCCTTGTTCAGTGCAAGGGGAGATAATGCAATGTGAAGAGGATAAACGTAGAGAGAATCTTATGCTTTTCATGGGGATCATGACTGATACACATCTACATTCTTTAAGATAGGACAGAAGCATTTCTATGAAATTTCAAAATAACTTTCAAAACAGCCAGCACCCAAATGTTCCTTTCCTTGCACAATGGAAATTAAATTGCCTTTAGCATCCCCACCACTTGTCTGTCGGTTTGTGGTACTATGGTGGCTTGTCTGTTACTGTGATGCAGGGAGCTATGCCATGGATTCTTATCAGCAAGGCCAAATTTTCCAACAGCGGCTCCTCTTATTTCCAACCTTTGCATTCCAATCGCCAGTAATTGTCAATACATCTTGATTGTATGTTTGATCAATTTCACAATGAAGAAGTAGGTAGAATTCTTCAACTTTATCATCACGGAATTTAGTGGTTGATGAATAAATTGGAATAACAGTGGTATTAACTGGTTTTCCTTGTAGACATATGGATATTATCTTATCACAGACAGCTTGTACTTCAAGACAGATCTTGAAACGTTCTGTGTGATGATGCATGCAATGCCATTCCTCTTCAATTTATTATTGCTGGCATAGTAAACCATGTGCTTGTCAGATTCAAAATGGCCAATACCAGTCCATTTAGCTCACTAGTATATCAATGTTTATGCATTTAATTTAATTTTTGACAATTTCCATTTTTCTTAGATTCATAATTCATACATTTCATGTTCCAGTTATTAATGAATGTTTACAACTGTTTCTTTTCATTTTGAGTTGTACCCCATGAGCAAGTAAAGGTCCTAAAGGCTTTATTCCATTCACTTCATCACCATCAACTGTACTTTAGGAGGCAGCTCTTCCCCAGTCGTATTTTCCAACCTGAGGGGGTTGCCTTCAAATCTGAGGTGCTCATCTTCCAGTACTATATCTGACAATATTCTGGTGATCTTCATCATGTTTCAATATCCAGTATGCTGGTGCTTTCTGAAAGGTTTTCATGAGTAAATATTCAGAAGTAGTCCATCTTGCCTTCCTCCTAGTCTGTCTTAGTCTGGAAACTCATCTGAAACCTGCCCACTAGGGTGACCCTGCTGGTACTTAAAATAACCTGTGGCATGCTTCCAGAATCACAGCAACACTCAAGCCACCACAGTGATAAAGACAGATAAACTGACAGATTAATCAGGGTGATGAAAATGGTATGACTTCTTCATTTTCCCCTTGCGCTCCTGGTGATGACCTTCACCCACCCCCAGCACAGACCCGAGAGTTTGGAGCCATGTGGTAGGGAGCCAAAACAGTGTGAGGTGGGGGCTGGATGCACTGCTTTGGTGGCTGAATTCAGGTGGGCTTGGCTCCAGACCTGTAAAACCTGCAGAACCACCAGCTTCCCTGTGGTCCGAATAGACACTGAAACCAACTGCATCAAGAGATCCCATAAACTACTTCTGGATTGACTACCTGGAACATAGACAAATAATACTGAGCACAACAGGAACTCCATCTTGCACCAGGAACTCGGCTGTCACATCCTTTTCACAGTCACCTATTGGGCTCCTGGAATTGCAGGAACTCACCAGAGATATCTCCCCTCCAGGTCCAACAAACCCACTGTTTGTTTTTACAAATACCACAATCCCGCAATGCCCTGGAGACAACAGATAATTTTAGTTCACATGAAGAAACAAGAGAGAATGGTTCAAATAAATGACAGAGATGCAGAACAAGAAAATGTTTCTGAGAAGAAAAGGTAATAGAACTAACTGAAAAAGAATTCAGAAGAATGAAATTTAGGTATTTTTCAAAGAACCGAAAGAAATATTAGGATTGAAAAGAAAGATTGAGGAAAGCAAGGAGACACAATAAAAAGTTTAAAAGAATTCAGGAAAACACAAGAACAAACAGACAAAATAAATGCAAATTTAAAAACAATATAAAACCTACAATAAAAAATCCAGTAGATTAATACTAATACCTCAGAATTGGACAATACATTGAAAGGACAAACTAGTAGATGTGAAGCAATGGAATCCTGAATTAGTGAGATTGAAGATAAATCTCTTAATACTAGTATGCTAGAAGAACAATCAGAAACAAGAATGAAAACAATCTGAAGAAAATCTAAGAGTTATGTGGGACATCATGAAGACAAAAAACTTATGGCTGATTGGAATTCAAGAACACCAAGAGACAAGAAAAGAGAAAATTGTTGAAAAGTTTTTGGAAGGCAACTTCCCTAACATCATGAAAGACAAGAAGCTAAATGAACCCCAAACAGGACACATCCCAAAAGGAAATCACCAGACATAACATAATTAAACTTTACAAAATCAAAGAGAAGGAAAAAATCCTGAGAGCAGCTCAGGAAAAAAGAAAAGTTACCTACAAAGGAGAACAAATAAGATTAACCTCTGATTTCTCAGCAGAAACCACACAAGAAAGAAGGCAACAGGATGACATA
>NW_006408902.1:908711-910750 GCF_000296735.1 Chrysochloris asiatica
TCTGTAAACCTTCACTCAATTAACAACAAAAATTTAAAAATAAAAAAGTGTTATGTTAAGTTTTTCCAGCGTTGAGAATTCATTTAGACACAGACTCTCTTAGATTTTTTTAAACTGGGAAGGTTTTGAAAAGTATGACAATTTTTTTTTTCTTTAACCCTTAAGATCAGGAATATCTGAGATAAAATGCTCATGGATTAATACTTAGCACTCAATTTTTGTCGGAAACAGGAAGTGAAAAATTGTGTAAGAATAAGGAGCTACCATGAATATGCTCTTCGCCTTTTGAAAAGATCCAGGACTGTTTCAACTTCAAAAATAGCTCTGCTCAAATTTTGGTCTCAGTTGGGCTTGAGGAATTTTCTAAAATCAAAAGCAGCTGTTTCATCTTATTCAACCATTAGACTGTTACACAGATTAATTGCAGGAATCTTAGAGCCCTTGAAATTCCTTTCTCTGAGTGGCCTCATTTTCCTGTACAAAGTAAATCAAGTTTCTTCACTGCAACTGTTTACATTTTCATTCTGAATGCCTATGAGTCTTCAGGGGCCAACGTTAAATTGTTAATCTGAGTTTCCCAAGAAAATACTACTGCTCAACACTCTGCTAAGCATGCACAAACTATTTAGGGAAGCACAGCATTTCATGAACAACCCACAGTATATATTCCCTCTCACACTATATTCAAAGGTTTGCTTATTTGTAAAATTGTTTTTATTTTCTTATTATAAAAGTTTAAACATATTAAAAACTGAAATGTTAAAAAATAGAATTTGCCCTCAATTGCACTTAAATCCCCAGTCCATGTTCTCAGAGGTTGTAGCTCTACTTGTTTCAGGTGCATCACTCCAGTATTTTCTGTGCAAATTCTACTGCGTATTTGTGTGTGCATGTTAATGCATATATATGTATATTTATCTATATATACATATATATGTTGTTAAGTGTCATCATCAAGTTGATTCCAACTTAAAGCAACACTGTAGTGTTTCTGAGGAGCAGCTGGTGGGTTTGAACTGCCTACTTGGCAGTTAACAGTCCAGTTCTTATCCTACAGTGACACTAGGCATTCATTAATACATACATATATGAATATTTTACAGTTGATTTTCATTAGTATTGGCAACTATGTTATATTAAAATGCCACAAACAGTGAATTAGTGAATACTGAGCAATTGCTCCTTTGAGACTTTGGTCATAACATTTTTGTCAGTCTATCAACATATAAACTTGTTTTATCTGTGTTTCTGTTTAAAGACATCTTGGTACTGTGATTTAATGTGCTGTATCGCAAGGCCAATGGTTCAAGCTCACCAGCCACTCCTTGTAAACCCTATATAGGGTTGCTATGAGTCAGAATCGACTCAACAGCACTTAACACCAACATTTAATATACAGTCACTATGAATAGGAAGGAGTCCTAGTGTGATGCTGTGGGATAAAGCACTAGACCAAAAGGGCTGTTTGAACTACAAGGTTGGCAGTTAAAACTCACCAGTCACTCCTCGGAAATCTTATACAGGGTTGCTATGAGTCAGAATCAACTTGATGGCACTTAACAACAACAGTGAATAGGAATCAACTTGATAGCAGTGGGTTTGGTTTTGGTATTTAATGTATACAAGGGAAAGTAAAAAATAGTATTACTACTCAGGTTCCAGCTCATACACAACAAATAGTACAGGTGTGAAAATTAAGGTTTTCTGTCAATCCAACAGGGCCAAGATTCCCACTGGTTTAGCGGTTGAGATGTGGTTATTCCCGTTGTGAGATCTAATACAGTGTAGTTAACTCTATTATGATTGATTGTGAACAGTGTAGCTAACTCTATGATGATTGGCTGTGAACAGTGTAGCTAACTCTATGATGATTGGCTGTGAGCATCCAGTCAACAGAAAGGATGTTACCTCGTGGTCGTGGCCTGCTTCTAATATAACAGACACTCAGGCAACTTGCTTGCATTCTACTGGGTCTGGATCTTGCATCTGGCTCATCCTCCAACCTCTGGTTCTTTAGACTTGAGCCAATGTCCTGCTCT
>NW_006408902.1:911450-915174 GCF_000296735.1 Chrysochloris asiatica
ATTGTTGTTGTTGAAGTGCTGGTAAGTCATTTCTACCTTTGTGGTTAGCAGTACAGTGGTCTAATCAAACTAGTGGCTTCCAATGGGATCTACTGGGCCAATTGAATTAAACTAAGACAGTTATTGTTTCTTTAAAGTGCCATTGAGTTGGCTTTGATTCTGTGACCCTCCATAGAGTTTCTGAGGAACATCTGGTAGTTTTGAGCTGGTGACTTTGTGGTTAGCAGTCCAGTGCTTATCCTATAGCCCCACACCAGGACTCCCAGACTGTTTTTTGGAATTCCAAAGGGGTAATCTTGTTAGAGAGTCCTGGTATGGTGCTGTAGGATAAACACTGGACTGCAAAGTCTGTTTGAACTGAAAGGCTGGCAGTTCAAGCCCACCCACCACTCCTTGGAAACCCTGTACAGCATCACTATGGGTCAGACCCAACTCAATAGCACTTAACAACAACAACAAATCTTGATAGATTTTTTGAGGCACAGAGGATGATCATGGGGGCTTATTATGAAAAAAGTTTTTCTTTTAAAAAAATTGAAACCTGAAGAGACTTCCAGCAAGATGGTGGACTAAGCAAACTGACTACAGGAACGTCTACAATAAATATATGAGAAACCAAATGAGACAGAAACATATAAAAATCTTGGATCCATGAACTCCAGAGGAAAAATTAGAGAAGTGGATTGAATGCTTGCTAGGAGGAGAAGTTGAGCAGGGACTGCAAGAAAGGGAAACTGACTGGGGTGATAGACCAGCCAGATGCAGTGCAACCATTTTGAATTTTTGTGAGCAAATTTGGTGACAAAGGTGGTCTAGCAGAGAAAATTCACACAGGTGAAGGGAAAGGTGCTATTTCTTCTTTGTCCCAATGGTCCTATTGTGACCAGCAGTGTGGCTAGCATCAAAATATCTCACCAAAAGAATAAAAAGAGCATCCTCACTGGGGAAAAAATGGTTGGCAATAAACCCTCAGACAAAGGACTACTTTCCAAAATTTATAGAGCACTTCAACACCTCAACAAAAAGATAAAGAATCAAATTACAAAATGGGTAGAGGACATGGACAGACACTTCACCAAAGAAGTCCTTCAGGAGGCCAACAAATATATGAAGAAATGCTCATGATCACTCACCATTTCTTGTTGTTGTTGTTAAGTGCCGTTGAGTCTGTTCTGACCAATAGTGACCCTGTATAGGGTTTCCGAGGAGCAGCTGGTGAGCTTGACTTGCTGACCTTGTAGTTCAAACAGATTTGCAGTCTGACACATTAACCCACAGCACCATACCAGGACTCCTAGGGCTCCATTGTTGTTGTTGTTGTTAACAGCCGTCGAGCCAGTTCCGACCCATAGCGATTCTGTATAGGGTTTCCTAGAAGCGACAGGTGAGCTTGAGGGCTCCGTTAGAGAGATGTATATCAAAATAATGAGATACCATTTTACTCCAGTGTTGATAGCCAAGTTAAAACAATAACAAGACAACAAATGCTGGCGAGAGTGGAGAGACTAGGACTCTCCTACTCTGCTGGTAGGACTATAAACAAGTGCAACCACTATGGAAAAACGATATGGTGCTGTCTCAAAAAGTTGAAACTAGAAATACCTTCTGACAGAACAATTCCTCTACTTGGAATATATCCTCAAGAAATAAGAGCTGTGACATGAATTTCTCCATCTATGTTCATTGCAGCATTAATCACAACAGCAAAAAAAAGATGGATATAGCTTAATGCCCATCAACAAAAGACCAGTTAAACAAAGTTTGGTTCATATGCTCAATGTAATACTATGCAATGCTGAAGAATAATGATGAATCTGAAAAACACCTCACAACATGGACGAGCCTGAGTGAAATTTGTCAGTCACAAAAGGACAGATATTTTATGAGACCACTGTTGTAATAATTAAAAATAGGTTTACTTGATAAAAGAAAAAAATTCTATGATAGTTCCAGGGGTGGGGGCAGAGGGGAGGAAGAAAAATCATTCACAGGCTATAGGGTAGTCACATGCTAACATGGGTGATGGGGCATGTGATATACAACAAGAAGGAGGTTGACAGAGGAAAGGAGACACAGGGAGGCATACAATAGTTAAAGTGAATAGAGATAAATACTGTTAACTGTACATGGAAGTGATTGCAATCATTGGTAATACAGAAAAGTATACAATTTGATCAATGTAAAACTGATGATCTGCTCTGTATACATTCACTCAATTCACAATAAAAAGTTAAAAAAAAAAAAAAAAAGAAACTTGCATTTGTGAGAAAAAAGCCAGTATGTCTCTACTCATTCTTCAAAGGTAGCAAGGGCTTTCCTATGAGAACTTCACTGGGAAACTTGGCCCCATCCACCCTACAGTACAAATCTTACCCTTCAGACCCTTCCCCGCAAAAAACTCAAAGAATATTTCAAAGAAATACAATTTGAGTCCCTCAAGGATATCAAAACTGCTGTTTTGATGTGTTGTAAATTGAAGGGTCCAGAATTCTTCAAGAAAGGTTTAGAGAGCTGGTAATCTCATGTATAGATCTAAATGAAGTATATGTTGAGAAACAATAGCTTCATATTTTAATACTTTGGTTTACGAAAGGTTTCTATCTTTGTTTAATAAAATCTTAAGAAATGGTTCTATGATTTTATAGCAGTACTTTTTCACTTACTTTCGTCTCGATGATTCATTACTGTTAATAGCCAACAATTTTATAACTCATGCTTGATTGAAATTTATCTAACACAAATTTTCTCTGTAAGGCATATCAGTCTTCTTATACTTAGGAACACCATACAGAATTTCAGCACTGTGCTTGGAGGTTATGTAAAACAGTGAAATCTCAACAAAATTCAAATATGTGCCACTAAAAGATATGAAAAGGATGCTTGTTTACTGTATGAGAGCTAAAGCAAGAAGACAGAGTACCATTTTGTTCAGCCTCAGCTGGGAATGTGCATGCTGGTAAATTTTTTTTTGTGTGTGTGGATCTGTGTATGTCCAAGAATGACCATGAATACATTGATAGTATGGGTTTTGTGGTTATAAATAAATTCTAGAAAATACAATTTATAAATACGGAACATGTGAATAATGAGTACCAACTACATATAAAACCCACTACTCGTCTGTCAGTTTGTCATACTGTGGTGGCTTGTGAGTTGCTATGATTCTTAAAGCTATGCCACCCATATTTTAAATACCAGTATGGTGGACAGGTTTCAGATAAACTTCAAGACAAAGACAGACTAGGAAGGAGTGATGAACTTTTAGTCACTGAAAACCTTATGAATAGCAGAGAAACAACTGTCAGATATAGTGCTGGAAAATGAGCCCCTTAGGTTGGAAGGCACTCAAAATACGACTGAGGAAGAGCTGCCTCCTCAAAGTAGAGTTGACCGTGATGATGCGAACGGAGTAAAGCCCATGGGAGGAAAGTCCATGGGACCTTCATTTGCTGATGGGGCACAACTCAAAATGAAGAGAAACAGTTGTAACATCCACTGAAACTCAGAACATGGAATGTACGAAGTATGAATCTAGGAAAATTGGAAGTTGTCAAAAATGAAATGGAACGTATAAACATCAATATGTTAGGCATTAGTGAGCAGAAATGGACTGGTGTTGTTGTCAGGTGCCATCGAGTCGGAACCGACTCATAGCGACCCCATGTACAGCAGAACGAAACAATGTCCGATCCTGGGCCAACCTCACTACCGCTGCCACACTTGA
>NW_006408902.1:917653-928303 GCF_000296735.1 Chrysochloris asiatica
CTGACTCAAGCCATGGTATTTTCAATAATCTCATATGCATGTGAAAACCAGACAGTGAATAAGGAAGACCATAGAAGAATTGATGCTTTTGATGTATGGTGTTGGAGGAGAATACTAAAGTGCTACGGGCTGCCAAAAGAACCAATAGATCCGCTTTGGAAGAAGTGCAGCCAGAGTGCTCTTTGAAGGCCAAGATGGCCAAACTTCATCTCTCATACTTCGGACATATTGGCAGGAGGGACCAATCACTGGAGAAGGATATCCTGTTTGGTAAGGTGGAGGGTCAGAGAAGAATGGAAGACCCCAACGAGATGGATTGGCCAAATGGCAGCATCGGTCGACTCAAGCGTGGCAACAGTAGTGAGGTTGGCCCAGGATTGGGCAGTGTTTCATTCTGCTGTGCATAAGGTCGCTATGAGTCAGTACCGACTAGATGGCACCTAACAACAACAACAACGTATAACACAGCACACCCCTGAGTTCTGCCATGTGAGCTGCCTTGGTCTTATTTCTGACTCCCTTCTCTCACTTGGTATTTTGAATATTGGTAACCAGGTCTGTCTTTTGTAAATTAGTCAGGCAGTAGGTGTGTGAGCTTTGGAGACAGAAGGCCTGGGTCCATTCTCAGTTTCCTTCATGTAACTAGCAATGTGACACTGGTACCTTGAAATTTAGTAAGCCTCATCTTTAAAACAGGAGAATGATTTCTTAAGCGAGAAGATTAATTGAGACAATACATGTTGAGCTCTTGTTGTTGTTGTTGTTGTTATGTGCCGTGGAGTCGGTTTGACTCATAGCAGCCCTATACAGGGTTTCCAAGGCTGTAAATCTTTACGGGAGCAGAAAGCCTCATCTTTCTCCTGCGGAACAGCTGGTAGTTTCCACCTGCTGACCCTGAGGTTAGCAGCCCGATTTGTAACCACTACACTATGAGAGCTCTTACCATAGCGTTTAGTGCTCGAGGGATGCTAATTGTTTGTATTATGACACTATTGTTGTTGTGTGCTATTGTGTCACTTCTGACTCATGTATAGAGTTTCTGAGGAGCAGTTGGTGGGTTTGAACCACCAATGTTGCAATTAGTAACCCAGTGCTTATCCTACAGCACCACACCAGGACTCTATGATGCTATTAAATCAACATCATTAAACGCTTTCTTCAATCCATTCACCTTCACTGACTGCCTCATAATCTCTTCACCAGATAGTTGCAATGCTTCCTGACTCATCTGCCTGTCTTCAGACTCCTCGGATCAACCAGCTCACTGCACTGAAGTGGTATATCCAAAACACAGGTTTCATTACGGCCCAGCTCAAATGTCACACTTTTTTGGAGTTTTTTTTTTTTTTTTTTAACAACAGCTGTTTCCACAGGTTGATACTTCCTTTGTGTCCTAGGCATTTGTATATCCCATTGTACATTTGCTGTGTCCCAGGGTGCCTTCCCCAGGGACTGTGTTATACTCATTTGTGTGCACAGGGTCTAGGGTGTAACTATATGCTTGCTGACTCACTATAGACTAAGAAACCTTCAATGGTTTTTGATGTGAAACTTTTGGCCATGTCCTTCCCTTCGTTTTCTGTCACAAGAATATTTAGGAAATGTGACTGAGAAGTTGCCCTTTGAGGGAACACAAAATACAGGAAAAGACAAAATGTATAGGAAACAAAACAACATGGTAAGTAGGAAAAATACTAGGTGAGCTCCACATCTTCAGAAGAAGGCAGCCACTGAACAACATAGATGAGTGTCTAGAAATATGATATGTTTCTCTGAAGTGGCAGGACCAAAAGGGTTAGCCCCCAAAGTGAGGTCTGTGACCTGGGTCAGGCCCTGCCTCATGGTCTCACGCCTTCCCTAGGTGAACTTCTCGAAACCTTGGCCGTTTCACTGATTTGGCCCCAAAGCGAGATTCACATGAAGCCCACGTAGCAGTGATCATCCGGATGCTCTTGTCCCACCTTAAGCAGCTTCTCCTCCTTAGGTTGTAGGCCCAGTTTTCTGGAATGTACTGGAAATTACACCCCTCAGCCACTCCTGCCTTTGGAATTTGCTCCTTTGGGATAAAAGGAGGGTGGAAAAGATGCATTATTGTTCTTGTACAGAAAGTGAGGGTCACTCAATCTTCTAGGCATTGGAATGTGTATTGAGAAAGAGTTGGCCTGCCGTGGATCTGCAGAGACCAAATTAAGTGGCTTCAGCTAGGTCTCACACCAGTAGGCCAAAGGTTAGGCCAAGGGATGGGGGAAATAGTTGTGGTGGTGTGCCATGGAGTCGGTTCCAATTCACAGGGTTGTTTAATGAAGAATAGGGCAAAGCTGAGCAGTGTCTCAGAGACCATGAGAGCAGAGCCAACTAGATGCGAAGGGGTGAACCATTACTCCTTAAGGTCCACATCAGGTAGGAAGGCTCCTTCCCTCAATACCCAAGGGAATACAAGACCCTCCCTAATACACCCAGATGCTTATCCAATGTTATATCTGGGGTGGAACAGGGAGATCTGACTCCCAGGTCCTTTCTGTAGGAATACATTCTACCTCAGGATTCTTATACTGCACATGATAGACATGAAGTGAACAGAGATGAGCAACCATTCAGTGGAGAGTATTAACAGGAAATGACATATTTTGCCATGGAAACTGTTTGGAGATTTCCTGATCAGATGTTGGAGAGGGAAGTGGTCCGTAGGTTACCAGAGGCTGGAACTCTTCTTAAATAAAGTTGTTCTTTCTCTTTGTTCAGTGATCAGAAATCCATCTTGGACAACTCTGACAGCTGTGGGAGATCATCATGACTGTCCTTCATGCCTTCTCTCTGACCACACCGTTGGCAAGGGGGTCAGACCTTTAGTAAAGGTCTTTTGTTTTTGTTTCTCTTGATGAATGTTGCATTTCTAATCCTTGGGAATTACTTACTGGTAGTGGTGGTGGTGTGCCATGGAGTCGGTTCTAATTCACAGGGTTGTTTATTTAGATAACAGCAGTAGCAGGAAGTCCCGTAATACTAACACAATGACAACATCAGGGCTGCTTCTTCTTGTACCTGGAGCCCAAAGTCCACAGACAATGACTGGGACAGAAATCCCTCAGTAGCTCAGGTTGGGGAATTCTCCATATGGAAGAGAATGAGTAAACCAAGACAGTGAGCAGTGTCAAGGAAGTAGCGGGACCTGCTTCCGGAAGCACTGCAATACCAGAGCTGCTCCTAGGTCTCTGAATGCACCGCATCTTAGATGCTCTCCACAGACTCACACCGCATGCCAGCCCACACTGCCCTTCTGTGTGAGTTAGAAATGGGGACCCTTCCTTTGTAGGCACCACCCAAGGGCACACAACTTGGCATGTGAGGCACGGACTGAGATTGGGTGTCTTTTAGTCCTTGACACCTCCATCCAGCATATCCACCTGGCCCCAAGGAAGGAAGGAGCAATTTGTGTGGACTGAGATTCTCTATAATCCTTCTGGAAGTGCGGAGATGTGTAATCAAGATGACACGGTCACACGGGCATTTAGTTTTTAAACCTTTTATTGTGAATTGAGTGAAGGTTTACAGGGCAGATTATCAGTTTCACATTCTACAAATCATGTTTTGCTTCATTACAAAGCTTATAATCTCCTCCATGTACCAACCGTTAACAGTGTTTACCTCTACTCACTTTAATTGTTGTATTTCTCCCTGTTTCCCACTACCCATCTTTCCTCTGATTACCTTCCGCTTCTTGTATATTGCCAGCCCTGTCACCCATGTTAAATGTGTCTACCCTCTAGCCCATGCATAATTTTCCTTCCCTACATAGCCATCATACATTATGTCTTTTATCAAGAAAACATTTTTTTTAACTTGTTACAACAATGGTCTCATATAATATTTGTCCTTTTGTGATTGACTAATTTCACTCAGCGTAACGTCCTCCAGGTTCATCCATGTTGTGAGGTGCTTTGCAGATTCATCATTAGTCTTCAACATTAACATAGTATTCCATTGTGTAGATGTACCAAAGTTTGTTAAACCATTCTTCTGTTGATAGGCATTTAGACTGTCTTCATCTTTTATATGCTTCTCTTGTAGACAGCATATTGAAGGATCCTGTTTTCTTCCTCTATTCCTCTCTCTCTCTCTCTCTCTCGACTGTGCATTTAATCCATTTACACCCAATGTAATTAACTGTAGATTGCTGTCCTTTTGCCGTGTGGTTGGGTTTTTTTGGTTTTGTTTTTCTTGTGTTTTTGTTTGTGTGTGTGTGCATGATGCTGGTTTCGTTATTCCACATCATTTTTTGTTTTGAGTTAATTTTGTGGGTTTTCTTTTCATTTAATGTTTTCTGAATCTTTCAATTTTCCTCTTTTTAAAAATGTTGATATGCAGGTGTATTAATTTACCTTGAGGTTACCTTACTTATTTTCTTATTACTTATTTTCTCCATTTAAAACAATCTGCTTTATCTTGAAATCTACTAGATTTCCTTTCCATTTGGAAGTTCTGCATCTACACCATTTTCTCTTTTTGTTTTTGTAGCTGACTTAATTATACGTTGATATCCCTGGTTCCCTATTTTCAGTCTCATGGATTGGAGGAAGACTCATAAACAACCTCTGGTATGCAGGTGATACAACCTTGCTTGCTGAAAGTGAAGAAGAGTTAAAATGCTTACTGATGAAGATCAAAGACCACAGCCTTCAGTATGGATTACATCTCAATGTAAAGAAAACAGAAATCCTCACTACTGGACCAATATACAACATTCTTATCAATGGAGAAAAGATTGAAGTTGTCAAAAAATTTCATTTTTCTTGTATCAACCATCAACACTCATGGAAGCAGCAGCCAAGAAATCAAACGATGTATTGCATTAGGCAAATCTGCTGCACAAGACCTTTTTAAAGTGTTGAAGAGCAAAGATGTCAGCTTGAGGACTAAGGTGCACCTGACCCATGCCATGGTATTTTCAATAACCTCATATGTATGCAAAAGTTGGACAGTGAATAAGGAGCATTGCAAAGAATTGCTGCCTTTGAGTTGTGATGTTGGAGAAGAATATTGACAGTGCCATGAGCTGCCAACAGAACAAACAGATCTGTGTTGGAAGAAGTGCAGCCAGAGTGCTCCTTGGAGGCCAGGATGGTCAGACTTCATCTCTCATTCTTCGGACATGTTGTCAGGAGGGAACAGTCACTGGAGAGGGATATCATGTTCGGTAAGGTGGAAAGTCAGAGAAAAAGAGGAAGACCCCCAGCGAGGTGGACTGGCAAAGTGGCAGCATCATAGGCCTCGAGCATGGCAACAGTTGTGAGGTTAGCTCCAGACCAGGCAGTGTTTCATTCTATTGTGCATAGGGTCGCTATGAGTTGGTACCGACTCGATGGCACGTAACAACAACAGGTTTGTTTTGGAGTCCTGGTGTGGCACTGCAGAATAATGCACTAGACTACAGGGCTGAATTGAACCACATGGCCAGTAATTCAAACCCACCAGCTGCTCCTCAGAAACACTATACAGGGTCATTATGAATTGGAACCAATTTAATGTGGTTCTTAACATTAACTTAACTTAGCAAAAACAGGTTTGTGTTACTTTAAATACTTCTATATCTGAATTGAGTTCTGGATGGTGTTATCACATCTGGCAATCGCAGGTTGTTGTCTGTTGTTGTTGATTCTCAGTCCAAAGAACACCCTTTAGAATTTTTTGTTAAGTTGGTCTGCTCATTACAAATTCCTTAAATTTTTGATTATCAGGAAATGTCCAATTTCACCATCATATTTGAGAGACAGATTTGCTGGGTATTGATTTTTGGTTGACAAATTTTTCCCTTCAGAGTTTTGTATATTGTATCTGTCATCCCATTGCCTTCTTGCCTACATGGTTTCTACTGAGAAATCAGAACTTAGTGTTGATTTTCCTTTGTAGATAACTTTTTTTTTCCTGAGCTGTTCTCAGGATTCTTTCTTATCTTTGTTTTTGGAAAATTTGATTATATGTCTTGGTGATTTTCTTTTGGAAGCTATCTTGTTTGGGTTTTGTTCAGCTGATTGTAAGTTTTCCTTCTTATATTTCATGATGTTAGGAAAAGTTTTCTGTCAACAACTCTTTCACAATTTTCTCTGCGCTTTAAAAAAAAAAAAAAACCCAAAAACTTTTATTGTGAATTAAATAAATGTTTACTGAGCAGTTCATCAGTTTTACATTCAACAAACCAAACACTTTGCTTCACTACATGGTTGCAATCCCCTCCATGTACCAACAGTTAACAGTATTTACCTCTATTCACTTTAACTGTTGCATTCTTCCCACAACCTTCATCTTTCCTCTGATAACCTCCCTCTTGTAGTATATTTCCTGTCCTGTCATCAAGGTTAGCATGTGTCTATCCTCTAGCCCACGAGTAATTGTCTCGTTCCTTCCCCTGTAACCATCATGGATTGTTTCTTTTATCAAGTTGTTGTTAAGCGCCATCGAGTTGGTTCCGACCCATAGTGACCCTGTACAGGGTTTCTGAGGCTGTAAATCTTTACAGGAGCAGAAAGCCTCATCTTTCTCCCACAGAGCAGCTGGCAGTTTCGACCTGCTGACCTTGCAGTTCACAGCCCGATTCGTAACCACTACGCTATGAGAAAACCTTTAAAAAAAAAAAACAAAAAACTTTATACAACAATGGTCTTGTACAATGTTTGTTCTTGTGTGATTGACTAATTTCACTGAGCATAATGTCCTCCATGGTTAATCATGTTGTGAGGTGTTTCTCAGATTCATCTTTATTCTTCAATGTTTTATGACATTCCACATGTGTATGTACCAAAGTTTGGTAAGTCATTCTCTGTTGATGGACATTTAGACTGTCTCCATCTTTCTAAGATGTCTCTAGTAGACAATATATTGAAATATTCTGTTTTCTTTTCCATTTTGCTCTTCACGTCTCTTGACTGGTATGTTCAATCCATTTACATTCAGTGTTATTATTAATAGGTATGAAGTGTCATTTTTTCTCAGTGGTTTTCTTTTGTGTGTGTGTGTCTGTGGTGCTGCTGGATTCTTTATTCCACATAATTTTCTATGCTGAGCTCATTTTGTTTGTGGGTTCTCTTGTCATTTTCATTTCTCTTATATTCATGTTTGCTAAAATTTTCAGATTTTCCTCTTTTCATTTTGATGAGCAGGTGTATTATTTTTATTTAAAGTTAACCTATGAGTTATTAATTTTTCCCCTGCTTGAGACAGTCTGTTTTATCTTGAAAACGAATTGACTTCCTTACCATATGAATGTTTTGTATCTACACTATTTCCTCCTTTTGCGTGTAGTTGACTTCATTATACATTGATATCTCTGGTCCCTGTTCTCAGTATTGCAGATTTGTTTTACTTTAAATACTTCTATATCTGGTTTGAATTCTGGGTTATGTTGTCATGTGTGGTAATCTCAGGTTGTTCTCTGCTGTTGTTGATTCTGAGTCTAAAGAATACCCTTTATCCGTTTGTGTGTGTGTGTGTGTGTGTGTTTTAATGCTTTATTGTGAATTATGTGATACTTTACATGGGAGGACATCAGCTTCACATTGATCCCGTCATATATATCAATTCCTTGCATCATTTCCTACAATCCCTTCCATGTATCATCGATCAACCAAAGGGTATACCCCACAAGCCTGCCCCCTGTTGTCTGCACACCGCCTCTCTCTCTCTCTCTCTCTCTAGGTCCAAAGTCTCCAGCCACTCCATCTCTCCATGTCATCACCTCTGCCTCCATCCCTGGCATCACTGCTTCTCTGGGTAGGGTTCCATTCTCGGCTCTTCTCCTTTGATGGTCCCAGGGACCTCCGTTCCTAGACTGTAAGGTTAATCACTCCCCTCCCTTTGCCCCAAAATGTCCACCTTTACATTTCCAGCCCTTACAATCAGTCCTGATAACAATTATTCGCTATTGTATTGTAAGGGACCTATCTGCGTCTCTTTTTATCAGCCCTGACTAGGTAAAATGGATACTGCTCAGTGGAGATTCTACCTTGCTCCATACCCTCTGGATCTAGGTTCCCTCTTGAAAGCTTGTAAGCCAGTCACTTCTTGCCTCTATAGCCCCCCCATTCTGGGTAGCCAATGTCCAAGTTGCCCATCCCTGTCCTCTCCGTGTGCGGTGGAGGTGGGAATGATCCTCATTGTAAAGATTTGTTCGACAGTTTTTTTGTCAAATTGGTCTGGTCATTAAAAATACCTTTAATTTCTGTTTATCTGGAAATGTCCTAATTTCATCATTGTATATTTGACGGACAACTTTGCAGGTATATGATTCTTGGTTGGCAATCTTTTTCTTTCAGAATTTTGTATATGTCACCCCCATTACCTTCTTGCCTGCATGGTTTCTGCTTAGAAATCAGAAATTAGTCTTAGTGGCCCTCCTTTGCAAGTAATTTTTTGTTTTTCCCAAACTGCTTTCAGGATTCTTTTATTTTCTTTGGTTTTGGAAAGTTTGATTATATGTCTTGTTGATTTTCTTTTGGGATCTATCTTGTTTGGAGTTAATTCAGCTTCTTATATACTTAACTTCTTGTCTTTGATAAGTTCTCTGTGCTTGTCTATTTCTGCTCTGGAATTTCGATCACCAGTATGTTTTTTTCTCTTCATGGTGTCCCACATTACTCTTAGGTTTTCCTTGGATGTTTTCATTCTTTTTTCTGATGACTCTTTTATCATATTAGTATTCAGAAATTTATCTCCAAGCTCACTAATTCAGGCTTCCATTGCTTTACATCTACTCCTTTGGCCTTTCAATGTATTGCCCATTTCTCAGATCTTAGTTTTAATTTTCTGGATTTCTAATCGCAGGTTTTGTATTGTTTGAAATTTTGCATTTATTTTATCTGTTTGTTTTTTAATGTTTTCCTGAATTTTTCTAACATTTGTATCGCATTTTCCTTGCTTTCTTCCATCTTTCTATCGATCCTTTGAAGGTACCTAATTATCGTTTTCAGTTAGTTCTATTACCTTTTCTTCCAGAAATGTCTTCTTGCTCTGCATCTTTGTCATTTACTTTGAGTCATTCTCTCTTGTTTTTTGGTGTGTGAGCTAAAATTGTTGTCTGTGAGACATTGTAAGATTGTTGTATTTATAAAAACAAAAAGGGCAGTTGATGGACACAGAGTTGAAAAGTATCTGTGGTGCTCCTGCAATTCAAGGAGCTCACGAGGTGCTTGTGGAAGGGATGTAACAGCAGAATTCTTGGCTTTAGACTGAGTTTGTATTGGTTTTGGTGTTTTCTATGTTCAGGACACTCAAATCTGGAAGTAGTTTGTGGGAACCCTTGATGGGACTGGTCAGTGTTTATTAGGACCACAGGGAAGCTGGCTACTGAGCGACTGGTTAAATGCTGGCTTGGTGGCTCTGCGGGTTTTGTAGATCTGCAGCCGAGTCTGCCTGAATACAGGCACCAAAGTGGCACACTAAAATTGTGCAACTGGCCCCTCCTCACACTGGCATGGCACCCAACCATGCGGCTCTGAATGCCCAGAGAGTAGGGTCTGTGCTGAGGGTAGATGAGAGTGGGAGCAGGCCACACTTGTCACCAGGGGAGTATGGGGAAAAATTAGAAATTGGATCTTTTCTGTCACTAATTTGAATCTGCTCTTCTAAACCTCCCTTCACTGCCAAAGCTGTTCACAAGATGGATGAGCCATGCCTGGCTGGCCATTCACCAGTCAGTCTCCCTCTATTGCCATCCCTACTCAGGTTCTCTTCTCAGCGAGCATTCCATCCACCCCTCTAACCTTTCTTCTGAAATTCATGGTGCTAGAATGTTCATCTGTGCCTGTTTTATTTTGTCTCCCGTATCTTTGTAGTAGCAGCTCCGTGTACTGCCTTTGCTTAGCACCATCTTACTGGAAATCCTTCACACAGGTATTTATGTACCTACTCTTCTTTCTGTTTCTGATGACATCTGAATAGAACAATCTCAGATCACTTCCTAATGTGTAAGCAAAACTGATGAAGCAGGGAGAGTGGAGGGGGATGGGGGAGCTCACAGGTCTCTTGAAGGCTCTTGTTGATGGTGAGAGATGAAGCTTTCTTCCTTCTGAATATTAAGAAAAGAGATATCCTCTGAAGTTACACTAGGGGACCAGCCCAAGAAAGTCCCTGAGGATTAGGAAGCAGTAAGAAGTGAGAATATTATCCTCTGTACATTGATGGGTTAAGATTGAGAACTTGGAAATTCAGCTCCTTGGGTTGTAATCCTGGTTGCACCCCAGACCAAACATGGTTGTTGATGTTGTCAAGTGCTGTTGAGTTATTTCCAACTCATAGTGACCCTGCATATGGTTTCTGAGGAGTGGCTGGTGTGTTTAAACCACATTTTATAGCTTAAACTAACTCTGCAGTCCAGTGATTGTAAGTTCAGTGCCACCATACACCAAGATTTGCTGTTGTTGTTGTTAGGTACCATCAAGTCGGAACTGACTCATAGCAACACTATGCACAACAGAACAAAATTGCCCGGTCCTGGGCCAACCTCACGATTGTTGCCACGCTTGAACCCATTGATGCTGCCACTTTACCAATCCATCTCGCTGGGGATCTTCCTCTTTTTCTCTGACCCTCCACCTTACCAAACATGATATCCTTCTCCAGTGACTGGTCCCTCTTGACAATATGACTGAAGTATGAGAG
>NW_006408902.1:928893-932609 GCF_000296735.1 Chrysochloris asiatica
TACAACCTTGTCGCACACCTTTCTTCATTTTAAACTATTCAGTCTTTCCATTTTCTGTTCAAACAACTGCCTCTTGGTCCATGTACAGGTTCCTCGCGAGCACAATGAAGTGTTCAGGAATACTCATACTTTGCAATATTGTGAATAGCTTGTCATGATCCACACAATTGAAAGCCTTTGTGTAGTCAAGAAAGCACAGGTAAACATCTTGTATTCTCTGCTTTCAGCCAAGATCCATCTGATGTCAGCAATGATAACCCTCATTCCACGTCCTCTTCTGAATCTGTCTTGAACCTCTGGACACTCTGTGTCAATGTATGCTTGCAGCCGTTTCTTTATTATCTTTAGTAAAACTTTGCTCACATGGGATATCAAAGATATTGTCCTATGATTTCCACATTTCATTGGGTCACCTCTCTTTGGAAGGGGCACAAATACGGATGTCTTCCAATCAGCCAGGTAGTCGTCTTTCAAATTTCTTGGCATAGATGAGTGAGTGTCTCCAGTGCTGCCTCACTTTCTTGAAATATTTCAATTTGTATTGCATCAATTTGCCATGTCTTGCTTGTTCTTTGCCAGTTCTTTCAATGTACCTTGGACGTCTTCCTTAAGTATCATTGACTCTTGATCATATGCTACCTCTTGAAACGGTTGAACATCAACAATTTACTTTTGGTACAGTGACTCTATGTATTCCTTCCATTTTCTTTAAATGCTTTCTACATCATTCAATATTTGCCCAGAGAATCCTTCAATAATTAAAGTCAAAGCTTGAATTTTGGCTTCAGTTTTCCCAGCTTGAGAAATGCTGAGCGTGTTTTTCCTTTTTGATTTTCTGACTCCAGATGTTTGCACATTTAGTTTTAATATATGACTTTGTCTTCTCTAGCTGACCTTTGAAATTTTCGTTTGAGCTCTTGTACCTCTTCATTTCTTCCATTTGCTTTAGCATATCTACACTGAAGAGCAAGTTTCAGTGTCTCTTCTGACATCCATTTTGATCTTTTCCTTCTTTCTTGTCTTCTTAATGACTCTTTGCTTTCTTCATGTGTGATGTTCTTGGTCTTCTGTCTTTAGTGTTTAATGTATCAAATCTGTTCTTCAGATGATCTCTAAATTCAGGTAGGATATATATTCAAGGTCATATTTTGGCTCTCATGGACTTGTTTTCATTTTCTTCAGCTTGAGTTTGAATTTACATTTGAGTAACTGGTGGTCTGTTCCCTGGCCTTGTTTTGACTGATGATATGGAGCTTTCCCATCATCTCTTTCCACGGATGTAGTCAATTTGATTTCTATGTATTCTACCTGGTGAGGTCCATGTATATAATTGTCTCATATGCTGTCTGAAGAAGATATTTGAAGTGAACAAATCTTAATTTTGCAGAATTCTATCATGTGATTACCAGCATCATTTCTATCACCAAGGCCATATTTTCCAACTACTGGTCCTTCCACTTTGTTTCCAACCTTTGCATTCCAAACACGAGTAATGATCAATACATCTTGATTGCATGTTTGATCAATTTCAGATTGAAGAAGTTGGTAGAATTCTTCTATTTCATCCTCACTGGCTTTAGTGGTTGGCTTATAAATTTGAATAATAGTGGTATTAACTGGTTTGCCCTATGGTGGCTTGGTGGCTGTGTGCCGTGGAGTCATATCGACCCTGTACAGGATTTTCGAGGCTGTAAATCTTTATGGGACCAGAATGCCTCATCTTTCTCCCATGGAGGTGCAGGGATATTATCCAATCGCAGACAGCATTGTACCTCAACACTGATCTGGTTATATTCTTTTTGACAAAGAATGCAGCACTATTCCTCTTCAATTTGTCATTCCTGGCATAATAAACCATGTGGTTATCAGATTCAAAATAGCCAATACCAGTCCATTTCAGCTCACTAATGCCTAAGATATTGATGTTTATGCATTCCATTTCATTTTTTACAATTTCTAATTTTCCTAGGTTCATACTTCATACTTTCCAGCTTATTTCTCTTCATTTTAAGTTGTGCCCCATTAGCAAATGATGGTCCTGTAGGCTTTCCTCCCAAGGGCTTTACTCCATTCATGTCATCACGGTCAACTCTACTTTGAAGAGGCAGCTCTTCCCTAGTCGCATTTTGAGTGACTTCCAACCAGAAAGGCTTATTTTCCAGCACTATATCTGACAGTGTTTCTCTGCTATTCATAAGATTTTCAGTGACCAAATATTCAGAAGTAGTTCATCACTCCTTCTTCCTAGTCTGTCTTTGTCTGGAAGCTCATCTGAAACCTGTCCACCATGGGTGACCCTGCTGCTATTTAAAATACTGGTCACATAGCTTCCAGAATCACAGCAACTCACAAGCCACCACAGTACGACAAACTGACAGACAAATGGTGGAGACCAAGCACTAGATAGGATCAAGGTAGTCAACCTGTCTAGTATACAAGATCTCAATACTCAATGTCAACAAATTAGTATTCATCTTTAAGGATTTAATATCATAATGCCGACTCTCTCAGTTATCTAATGTGACTATAACAGAAATACCACAAGTGGATGGCTATAACAATAAGCAATTTATTCAATTTATTCTACAACTTCGAGTTTAGGAGGCTTGAAGTCCAGATTCTGAGCGCTGGTTCTTAAGGAGAGCTTTCTCTTTGTAGGCTTTGGTGAGATGTCCTTGTTTCATTTCAACTTCTTTAGACCAAATAGTCTTTGGAGACCTCCGTACATCTTGGCATCAATCTTATCCTACATCTAGGAGCTTCACAGTTCAGGGACTACAGGTCCAAAGTACACACTCCATTCCTGGCTTTTCTATCTTGGTAGTAATCAGTACCTTTTTCTTGGCTCAATTCTCTCTCCTTTTATCTCTTGTAAAATAAAGGGTATTGTGTGCCACACCCTTGGGACGCTCCCGTAAATTGGATCAGAGTGGTGGTGGGATTAAGGGTGGTGATTCCTGGTGTGGCACTGTAGGATAAGCACAGAGCTGCAGTTTGAATTACAGGTCTGTGGTTCAAACTCATCAGCTGCTCCTCAGGTCACTCTGAGTTGAAATTGACTCGACAGCACTTAACAACAACATCCCTCCTTTGGTGTTCTGATGTGGCACTGCAGAATAAGCACTGGACTGTAAACTGCCATGCTGTCAGTTCAAATTCACCAGCCACTCCTTGGAAATCCTACACAGGGTCACTAGGAGTCAGACCAATGCAACAACTCCACTTAACAACAACATCCCACCCATCAACCTCTTATTAGTTAATCACATCAAATCATATCATGGAGAATAGCTACATCTCAACTTCCAGACCACTGAGAATCCTGACCCAGTCAAGCTGACACAAAAAAACCTGAACTATCACACTGGCCATAGGGCCCAACACGTGATACTGTGTTTCACTAACTAGGCTTTGTGATTTAAAAGATGAGTCTAGATTTGTTGTTGAGTGCTGTTGAGTTGGTTCCAACCCATATTGACTCTATATAGGATTTCTGAGGCTGTAAATCTTTACAGGAGCAGAAAGCTTCATCTTTCACCCGTGGAACTGCTGGTAGTTTCAAGCTGCTGATTTTGAAGTTTGCAGCCTGACTCGTAACTGCTATGCTACCAGAGCTCCTCGAGTCTAGATTTGTTGTTGTTATGTGCCATGGAGTCGGTTCCGACTCATAGCGACCCTGTATAGGGTTTCTGAGGCTGTAAATCTTTACGGGACCA
>NW_006408902.1:933509-935084 GCF_000296735.1 Chrysochloris asiatica
TTTTTTTTTTTTTTTTTCTGCTTTCTTTCTCTCTGTCCAGGACCTTCTGTTGTGGTCTTGATCAAGAGTTTGGTAATGGTAGCCTGTAACGATCTAGTTTTAGTGGTCCTCAAGTAGTGGAGGTGGTGCTTCATATGGTCCTTCAGTCTACCGAAACTAATTGCTTCCTTGAGTCTGATTTTTTTCACTCTTTTTTGTTTTTTGATGAGAGACCAATAGTTGCAAAGTAGGATGTAAAACACTGTCTTTGTGGATTATGTTATGCCAATTGAAAATGTCCTCTAAGACTGTGTTCCTAAAGTTGATGACTCACTTTTAATGCAGCAAATATGGCATAAATGATGGTTTGTGACTTTGAAGACGGAGTCATAAAGCAGTATTATGACTTCTGTCTTGATGACACTCTCTCTTGGATCACTCATTCTGGAGTAAGCCAAATGCCACATCATGAACAGCTCTATGGTGAGGCCCATCGAACAAGGAAAAGGCCTTCTGCCAACATGAGTGAACTTAGAAATGGAAACTCCAGCCCCAGTTAACAGCTTGACTACAACTCAGAGAGACCTTGAGCCAGAACTATTCAGCTAAGCTGTGTCTGAATTCCTGTCTTACAAAAAGTGTTTATTAATACATATTTGCTGCTTTAAGCCACTAAGCTACAAGGCACAGCTATAACTAATACATTAAGTTGATTCTGACTTATAGCGAACCTATAAGGTAAAATAGAACTATTCCTTAGGGTTTCCAAGACTATAAATCTTAACAGGAGTAGATACCCTCATCTTTCTCCCTCAAAGTGACCAAGGGAGAGCTCCAAAACCCTGAACCACATATGTAGGAATATTTTCAAAGTTTGAAGGCTTATAGCTAGTGGAACTTGTAGTGGAAGCAAGAAATTTCATAGTTTCAAACCTGCCTGCCTCAGTGGCCCGGAGTCAACTACTTGGGCGAGACCAAATGGCAAGACCAAGTGGGGGAGCAAGCAGAGCCACCACAGACAAACACCTGTGGGAACCTTGGAGATAAAGGTGGGCAATATTTTTTGTTTTGTTCTGATTTTTTTGGTATCTCTTCATTGGACTCTTGCTGTCTGCGCACCTCCATTCTGGTGACTAGAGGGGGTGCCTGAGCGAGTGGACACCCCAACGCTTCACCACTGGAGGGTTCTTCTACCATGCATGTGCACAGATCCTCTCAGCATTTAAAGGGACAGACACTGCTTAAAACCAAACAGCAGTGCAAAATGGCCACAGCCGGCCCTGAACTGTTTATTAATAGGGAAAAGGTCAGAACAGGTGTTGTGGAGTGGGAGAGAGACTAAAAACAAGACAGGCTTAAAATTAAATCCTAAAAAAAAAGCATAGCAACCAACAGTGGCATCTTGAAATTTATCAGGCGGCCTTAAAGGCAAGAAGCTGAAAGAGGACATTAAAGTCATACTCATATTAGGCTATAGATTTTTCTTCTTTTTTTTCTGTCTCCTCTCTTTTCTGTGATTATAGACTACAGTATCCAATCTTTTTTTTTTTTTTTTTTTAATTTAATTGATGTTGTTTTTAATCTCTGCAGACTTTT
>NW_006408902.1:936636-938367 GCF_000296735.1 Chrysochloris asiatica
CTTTGTTATGTTGTCCATAGCTTGTCATGACCCACATGCCTTATACAACAGAATGAAACACTGCCTTGTACTGTACCATCCTCACAATTGTTACTTTTGAGCCCACTGGTGCTCCTGCTGCTGTGTTAGTCCATCTCGTTTGGAGGTCTTCCTTTTTATTTTTTTGCTGACTTTTCACTTTACCGAGCATTATGTCCTTTACCAGGGTCTGGTTCCACATGATAATATGTCCCAAGTATATGTAAAATACGAAGGCCCAACGATTCCTCCCACTGCACTCTATATTCAGTTGGCTTCCATAATTCATTGCGATGGCTACACAGAACTCTGATGCCATAGTCATAGTTATGGAGTTTATTAGGAAAGGTGGCAGGTTATAATGCAGGATCAAACAACCTTCTAGACACAGTTCTTCCAGCCAGAACCACGTGTCCTCAGCTGTGACCTTACTCAGACCTCTCTGACTGGGCAAGGTGACAAACTCTTTTGGGGCTTCTGATAAATACCTGTCGTACACTCCACTCCTGTATAAATCTCAGCCTGAAGGAATCTGACTGGAGCTCTGTGGTCAGCACACCTAATCTCACCTGGAAGCACCCCACTTCATAAGTAAGCTCCCTGCCCAAAGTCACTCAGCTTTACTTACACCATTGACTAGGAAGCCCTCTGTTTTGTTTCATACTCTGGTTCTTAGTTCCACTTCCGCCGTTCCTCTGCTTCTCTTCCAACGTCACAGCTTTCTTTCCCTGGGTTGAGGAGGTTCAATTTGCAGGAACCTCAAGTCCAAAGAATGTGCTTCACTCCTGGCTCTTTCTTCTTTATGGTAGTGAGACTGTAACACTTGCCTTTGAAAGACATCAGAACATCCAGTTTTGAAACAATTTAGAAATATTTTTTACAAAAGCAGCTACTCAAGTTCAGTGAGGGCAGAAATGGTGCCAAATATGAAGTACTAGAGTGATCCCACTGCAGGAAGATTGTTCCTTGCTGATAAGTAACCACAGTCCTTGTAGTTCTTCCCACTGCTGCAATCTGCTTCTCCCCCATCATAGGCCTCTCTTTTTAAGCTTCAAACAATGCATCTCCAGTTGTGGTCTCTCCAAGATGATAAAGACGTGTTTTTCTTGTATATTTTAAACATTTATCTTTGCCTACTCTTTATTAAGAGCACAGTAATAGATAAAAGAATGAAAAAGCGGTTGCCAGAAGGAGAGTGGCGGCGCTTCCCTGACCAGCAGCACAGGTGCGGGGGCTCCGGTAGTGGGTGGACAGTGTCGCACAGGGGGAGGGGGCACCTGGTAGACAGATGGCCCTTGAGCAAACATAAGACTTTAGCCCCCAACATTGTGGACTTGCTTTTATGAAGGGTCGAGCTGCTGGGGAGTTTTTCATGTTTTGGACTTGTGCTTAGCTCCAACTCTGGGACGGTGCCCTGCCACTGTGGAGCTTAGAACAAAGGGCTTGAGCAGACCGGTTCGGAAGGCTGGCATGCATGGAGAGCTGGCAGGGCCACGGGGACTGGCACAGTCCTTCGTGATGGGTGGGGGCCTCGTTGCCATGGGAGGCGTTGCCTACGTGGATGTAGAGCGGCCTGGGTGCCCACAGCGCAGGGAGACAGAGAGGTATTTTTTGATGACCTCAGACAGGGATGCCATCAGCCGCCATCTACTATTCCCACCTTCCACCCCCTCTGCCTAGGCTAGCCCTCTGCCCAAACTCCGAGGCTCAGGA
>NW_006408902.1:947070-960943 GCF_000296735.1 Chrysochloris asiatica
AAAAAAAAAAAAGATAAAAGAATGAAAGACAGGTGGAAGAAAATACTGAATATGTACACTTTACAATGACAATGATCAAAGTTTAGACTTGGCTCATTTTGCTCTAGTTGTATGTACTTAGACAAGAATTTTAGTCTCTCTCAACCTCAGTTTCCTTTTCTGTAAAGTGGAGATAATGTGGAGGGATGCCAACCATGCACATCTTAACCAGTATCAGTGGGCCACCAACAATGACAGAGATCCGCCAGAGTGAGGAAAATACTACACTGAGCAGCAACCTGGGGAGAGTCACAGACCCAGGACAGGTCATTTCCAACTCAGTGACCCCTCTCCACAGCTCCAGGTGTGGATTTTCTTTTGATCAACAATAGGGACAGAGGTGGGGCATGATGGAGGATATGGTAGAAATGCAGTGAAATTCTCCACCAGCAATACCACAGAATATCAGGCGAAGCAGGTTCAGGGCAGAGCTCCAAAACTCTGAACCACATATCTAGGAATATTTTTAAAGTTTGAAGGGCCATACCTAGTGGAACTACTAGCAGAAGTAAGACATCTCATACTTTAGAATCTGCCAGGCTCAGTGGCCTGGAACCAACAACTTGGGCAAGACCAAACAGCAAGACCAGGTGGGGGAGAAAGAAGACCAGCCAAGGAATACTGCCGTGGGAAACTCAGAGCAAGGTGGACAATATATGTTTTGCCTTTTTTTTTTTTTTTTGCTGGTATCTGTTCATTGCCCCTCCCCCACTGTTTGCACAACTTCTTTATGGTAATGAGAGGGTTTGCCTGAGCGAGTGGACACCTCCCACCTCCACCATTGGTGGGTACTTTTGCCACACATGCATATAGATGCTCTCAGCATTTAAAGCTACAAGCAGCTCAAAATGGTCACAGCTGGCCCTGAACTGTTTATTAATAGGGCAAAGGACAGAAGAAGGGGTGTGGAGAGGGAGAGAGTTTGAAAACAAAACAGGCTGAAAATTAAATCCTGAAAAACAGCATAAAACCAATAGTGGCATCCTGAAATTTATCAGGTGGCCTTGAAGGTAAGAAGCTGAAAGAGGATATTAAAATCATACTCATATTAGGCTACAGATTTTTTTTTCCTTCTCTCTCTCTTTTCTCTTTTCTGTGATTATAGACTACAATATCCAATCCAGTTTATTTTTTGTTGTTTTTCTTTTTTTTTTTTTTTAACCTTTGGGGAAACAATATGATGCTGCCTCAGAAGTTTAGAAATAGAGATACCTTATGATCCAGAAATTCCTCTACTTGGCATTTATCCACAAGAAATACAAGCTAAAACATGAGTATATATATATATATATACACACCAATGTTCATAGCATCACTATGTAGAATAGCAATAAGAGAGAGACAGCCTAAGGGCCCATCAATGGAAGAATGGATAAACAAAACATACACACAATGGAATATTATGCTACCCTGAAGAATAACAAGGAAGTTGCAAGCCACTGTATAGCATAGATGAACCTTGAGGACATTATGCTGAGTGAAATTAGTCAGTCACAAAAGGAGAAATACTGCATAGGACCATTATTATAAAAGCTTAAGAAACAGCACCCACACTAAAAGGGGGAAATTTTTTTTCTGTTGGTTAATGGGGTGTATGGGATGGAGGGAGGGGAGAAAGGGGAAGGTGGAGCACATGATAGGGAATAGACACAGGATATTTTGGGTGCTGGATGGGGCATGTACTAGAAGGGGAAAGGGAAAGGAAAAACAAGGCAGCTAGAAGAATAGTTAGGCAGGTTTACATGGGCTGAATAGGACAGAGGTAAATAATGATGTAAGCACAACTGTGGAACAACAGGGCTGGGATACAAGGATTGAGGCATGGTTTGAATGGGTAAAAGTGGGGAAATGATAAGAAGCTTGGCTCTTTTTTGAATCTTGGTTTCCTTTACCTCCTATTGTGAAATAGACTCTTGAAGGGGGAGAGAGAGGAATAGCCAGAAACATCACCATAGAAAGCTTGTAAGTCCGTCTTCAGCCTATAACTGATTGTAATACCTAAAATGGGGCTAAAACTTGCCCAGGGAAGGAGGCTCCCTGCAGAGCCTCTTCATTGCATAAGACCATAGGTGGAATCCTGATCCCCATCCAGAATCTTCTGAGGTGGGACATTTCCACTGTAAAGGTTAAGCAGACCTGTTTGGAGCAGCTAGAACAGAAGATACTTCTTGAAAGAAAGACCAGCAGGAAAAATCATAAACAATAACAGCAGTCCAATTTACTACTACAAGGACATGCAAGTTGTTCCCCTGGGAGACATCAAGCAAGTGGTCATGTCTCCTCAAAGCAAACCCCTTTCCAAGACTGAAACTCAAGTGGAATACATGAGCAGGCATGTGGGTTTGCTGCTGAACACGTTGGTGACCGTAAGAGGAAGTAGGAGAAAAACAGCAATGAAGTTGTGAACTAAGTCTGACCACATTCAATAGATTCCTGTTAACCTGGATTCAGACCTGGTTAACCAGCAGTATGACGAGACCTGGGGACTCCTGGTCCGGGGTCATGGACATGGCCCCAGAGGACTACAGCGGAGTGTGATATGTCCAGCAGATACGAAGTGAGGGGAGATGCACAAGAACACCCACACTTACAGATAGTACCTATTTGACCTGGCATTAATGGCTGGATGATCAGAACATGACTAGAGGAAGAAAGAAGAGGAAAAAAATAAAAAAAAGAGTAGCCCACTACAATTGGATGAACTTAACCTATGCTTGTGGATGCAATATGACAAAGGAGGGAAGAAATCTTTACAGTGAGGATCAATCCCAACCCCTTGGTACACAGGGTCAACAAGGATGGGTAACTTAGACATTGGCTACCCAAAAAGGGGCAGGGGAGGGCTACAAAGGCCACTCTGTCTTGTTTCTTCGTGTGTATTGATATTGTCTTTTAACTCGGCGACATTGTGGTGTCATTATATTTGGATTTACTTAATGATGCATGTTCTGGTATGTTCTTAGGCTCCTAGTGGGTGTGATTAGCGAATGGAAGTGTGTACACAATTCATGCAGTTCAGTCTAGGGTGAGTTTGGCTGGCGTTGGCTGCTGCCTATTATTGATCAGGTGGTATAGGAGCTAGTATGATCTCTTTCCCAGTAGGTGGAGTTGCAGAGGGTATGGTTGTGGCTGGGCAGTATGGACTTGGTTGCTGTCTCCTATTGTCTGTGACAAAAAGAGAAAGCACACAGAAGGAAAAAACACAAAACAAATAATAGTTAAAAAGAAAATAGTAAAGGTAAAAGAAGAAAAAAAAACAAGTAGCAGCAAGAAAAAAGAATACAATAACTAAAAAGAGCAAACATGGAAAGGAAAATAAAGCTGTGGGAGAGAAAAATAAGAGATACAATAAAGAGAAAGAAAAAACACTAAACAGAACTAGAGAGAGGGAAGGTGAAAACAGAAAGAGACCAGAGAGTAGTAAAGATATATCAAAAGCACAAAAGAAGAAAGAAGGAGCGGAAATAGAAGAAAAGATGAGAAACCCTAAGTGGTGATAGAGAGGATGAAATACACAGGAAAGGAAAGAGAAGAAGAAGAGATAGAAGAAGATGTAGAAGGAGAAAGGATAAACAGGAACAATGAAAGGAAAAAAACCAGGACAGGTGCGGGATTCAGAAAGGAGAAAATTCTAGGGGCTCCTGCCAGCCAAGGGGCTCACAAGGTGGGTGGGGTAGGGATAAGATGGCAGCATTTCTAGCCCTAGATGGAGTTCCTATAGACCTAGATGCTGTCTATGTTCAGGACACCCAATCCACAAGTAATTCATTCATGCAGCTCCTTAAGGTGGCTGAGTTTAGGTCTGTCAGGACCAGAGGACAGCTAGGGGCGGACTGGCTGGCTATGAGAGTTTCTGCTAGTCCAGGATTCTGCTGGACAACATTGTTAGTTCTGTAGTTCTGGATCAGAGCCCACCTGAATCTAGCCACATGCCCACCTCACAGTGACACAATTCATAGCTGAAGAGTTCCTAACTCCTGAAGATCATAAACTGTGCTGGGGATGGATGGTTGAGGCTGGGGACTAGCCATGCCTCTGGTCACCAGGGGAGCGTGGAAAGCAAGAAAGAATTTCACCTTTCCCATTGTCAGTCACTGGTATGCATCTGTGCTGAGCTGCCTCCAAAGCAGCTCACAAAAGTTAAAGATGGACTCACCACGTCTGGCCAGCAGACCTGACATTGGTCTTTCTCATGAAATCTTTTATTACTTTAAATATACTATCTTTTATTGTCACATGAAAATTACTTTATTAGTTCCAGTTTATGGGGTGCTACATCTTTTGCTGACTGATTTTTGTTGCGGTTCAATTTTTAGGTGGTCTATACTTTTTTTATTATTATGAACTCTTCTTCTGCAAGAATTTATTCTTCAGGATAACGCAGTGCTCAGTGTATTAGGTTGTATAATTGTCTCTAGGTAGCAATTTTGGTCTTGTCGTTAACAGCCATCAAGTCAGTTCCAACTCATATCAACCTTGTATAGTGTTTCTGAGACTTTAAATCTTTGTATGAGCAGAAAGCCTCATCTTTCTCCTGTGGAGAGGTTGGCAGGCTTGAACCGTGGACCTTGTGGTTCATAATCCAGTGTTTATTGTATGGAGCTACCACGATCCCAATGTAGGGCCCATTTTGGTCTAATTCTGCAGGGAATTGGGAATTTCCTAGCTCTGTTTTAATGTTAATGTTATTTTATGTTAATGTCTTGGATTAGGGCAGTGATGAAGGCAATATAAATTTGGCTTTCACCCATAAGTGCAATGTAGGGCAAAGTGGTAACTTTTTTTTTTTTTAATGCTTTATTATGAACTATGTGATAATTTACATGGGAGAATATTAGCTTTACATTTATCCTACCATAGATCATTTCACTGCCATGATTACAATCCCCTCCATGCATCATCAACAAACCTGCTCCCTGGTCGTCAGCATACAGTCCCTCTCCCTCTCTGGGTCCAGAGTCCCCAGCTGCTCCATCTCTCCAGGTCATCATTTCTGCCTCCATCTCAGGCATCACTGTTTCTCTGGGTAGGGTCCTGCACTCCACTCTCCCTTGATGGTCCCAGGGACCTCTGCTCCTGGACTGCAAAGTCAACCACTCCCCTCCTTTTGCTACAAAACATCTACCTTTACATTTCCAACCCTCACAGTCAGTCCTGATAGCAATTATTCACTATTGTGCCACATGAGTGCAATTCCCATCTCCTTTCATCAGCCCTGCCCAGACAGACTAGACACCACTCAGTGGAGATTCCACCCTTAACCACGCCCCCTGGATCTAGGCTCCCTCTTGAAAGCTTGTAAGCCAGTCACTTCTTGACTTTGTAGCCCCACCCCCACCCCATTTTGGGTAGCCAACATACAAGTTGTCCATCGGTGTCTACCCTGTGTATCGAGGGGATGGGAATGATCCTTGCTGTAAAGATTTGTTCCCTCTTTTGAGCTACTGCATCTGTAGGTATAGGTCAAGTTCATCAAATTGTATCAGATCTCTCTTTTTTTCCTTTTCTTTCTTCTCCCAGTTGAATTCTGATCATCCAGCCATTGAAGCCAGGTCAAGTGGGTATTACCTGCAAGTGTGGGTGTCCTTGTGCATATGCCCTCTCTTCTTATCAGCTGGACTCTTCACTCTCGTCCTCTGTGGCTATGTCACTGACTCTGGGCCCAGGTATCCCTGGGTCTTGCCACACTGCTGGCCAACCAGGTTTCCACCCGGGTTCAAAGTGGTAACTTCTTAAGGGTAATTTTTTGCATTCATTAACGCCACAGAAAGACTTCCACCTTCTTCATCATCTATTTTGTAATTTGTGAAGATAGGGGATATCTGTACAGGGTTTTTGAGGCTGTAAATCTTTATGGGAGCATAAAGCCTCATCTTTTTCCTGCAGAGTGACCGCTAGATTTGAACTGCTGATCTTTCAGTTACAAGCTCAGCTCTTAATCCATTACACTACCAGCTCATAATCATTACGCTATCATTATGCTATCAGCAGTAGGAGACATTTTTACATGAAGATGCACAATGATTTAGTGGAAAATGCATGGAAATGTACACACACACACATATATGTATTAATCAGATGTTAGTGAAGTATGCAATGCCTTTGTTCTGTACTTGGTGTTATAACAGTGCAACAATGCATAAGAAACTGTTTTTGTTCTGAAAGTACTTAGTCTTGGAAGGAAGGAAGACAGGAATGCACACAAATAATGAAGGAACAAAGGAAGAGAGAGGAAAAGCATGTGTAATGAGGAGAAAATGCAGAGTGTGGGTGTAAGAATCCTGCTTCCAAATACAGAGGGAGGAGGCCACTCTCAAATCTCAACTTAGCAACATGGTGCAAAATAAACCCTTTCCTTTGGTAGTACAAATATGGCGACTTTTGAGATTTCTATAGGAAGATGGTGACTGACAAAAGGTTCAATCCTTTTCTGGGCTGTATAAAATAAAATTCATTCAGTTGGCTGCCACAGTGTATGTGTCTACTGCAGTCTCTGCAGCAGATGAATTTCTAAAGAAGCTATATGTAACAGATATTTTTCAAACTTTACAATAGTTCAGATGATAGATGATTTGTGCTTCAAGGCAGCTCTTTTGGTAACCTCTGTCATCAACTGCTATAGCATCCCCTGATCTGTTCCCAACCTGCTGTGGGTACCATCTATGGCCAATGATATCTGGGACATTCCTGGACTCTCGCACAACCTAACATAGGATATAACACACACAACCGGTTTAACAAACACTTAGAAGAATCTACTTCCATCCAGTGAGAGCTCAGGTTAGATGAGCTAAAGCCCCAGCACTATTACTCATATGACAGAAGGTGGAACTTAAGTCTCTATCAATCTGCAAAATAAATAAGAACAAATAACGCAGAACTTGAATGACTGGAAAAACAACAACAACAATGCCAACATATAGAAAACACAGTTCAGTCTGGCACAGAGGGAGAGTCTGAGAAAACTTCCTCTAAACCCCTCTTCTTGGGTATGTGTTAAGTGCCTAACAACAACAACAACACTAGGGAGCTATGCAGTGTTTAGAATAATCTACCATTTGAGATAAACACGAAAAAAGGCAACATGTACAAAACGATTATGAAGAAAGTTCAGAAGGATTATGAAAAAAGGAAGGATAGAAACGGGAAACGGAGGAAATGGAGTAAGTGATGTTACTTTGTGGGGGTTGTAATCAATGACATGAAACAAAATGTGTATGAATTGTTGAAAGGAAAACTGATTTGCTCTGTAAACTGTCACCTAACTCACAATAAGAAGTTAAAAAACAAAAGTGTAGGCAAACAAGAGACTATCTATGAAGCTTGAGAGGAAAGTCTGAGTAATCAGACGCTTTGAGGAAAAGTGCTTTAGAAAATGGACACATTCCTGGGAATTTAAAAAGTGATATGTCTGCTCAGGCAATGCAGATTCTCAGTAAAAAACTGAGAAGGCCCTAAACTCTCACCTGTGGTTGAATTTAAGTTCTGTATGTGCTGGAAGTGGAGACAAGAAACCTGCTAACTGTTTGTTTATGTGACTGTGGAAATGTGCACCAACCACACACTCACAGAGTAGTGACAAAATATGGGAGGTTCTTTTGTTGTTGTTGTTTAGCTTTTGAGGAGGCTGGGCATTTCAGGCATTTAAGGAAATCTCTGTTGACTAGCTAAGCACTAGTGTGGCGTTGAGGATCAGCACTAGACTTTGAAGCACAAGGCCGGTAGTTCAAACCCACCAGCTGCTCCTTGGAAACCCTATAGAGGGTCACTGTGAGTTGAAACCAACTCTATGGTACTTAACAACAATAGCAAGCGAACAGAAGAAAGACTTTGCAGTCAGACATGACAAAGAATGAGCAATTTATAAAGCAATTTCAGGAAAGTCATTCAATAAACTGCTACAACAAGAAAAATAAACAAACCTTGTTGTTGTTAGGTGCCATTGAGTTGGTACTGACTCATAGTGACCCTATGCACAGCAGAACAAAACACTGCCTGATCCTGGGTCAACCTCACTATTGTTGCTACGCTTAAGTCCATTGATGCTGCCACTTGGCCAATCCATCTCGCTGGGGGTCTTCCTCTTTTTCTCTGACCCTCCACCTTACCAAACATGATAACCTTCTCCAGCAACTGGTCCCTCCTGACACTATGTCCAAAGTATGAGAGATGAAGTTTGACCATCCAAACTTGTGAGTTGCTGTGATTCTGGAAGCTATGCCACAGGTATTTTAAATACCAACAGGGTCACCCCTAGGGGACAGGTTTCAGATGAGCTTCCAGAAGAAGACAGGCTAAGAAGAAGGAATGACGAACTACTTCCGAATATTTGTTGTTGTTGTTGTTGTTATGTACTGTGGAGTTGGTTCCGACCCATAGCGACCCTGTACAGGGTTTCCGAGGCTGTAAATCTTTAAGGGAGCAGAAAGCCTCATCTTTCTCCCGCGGAACTGCTGGTAGTTTCGAACTGCTGACCCTGAGGTTCACAGCCTAGTTCGTAACCACTACGCTACCACAGCTCCTTATTTTAGTCACTGAAAAGCTTATGAACAGCAGAGAAACAAACCTTGGGGATGGGTTAGCACCTGATTTCCAGAGATACAGAACAAGAGCTTCGTGGGACTGCCTTGTTTTCAGTCTCACTATTTTTGCCTTTGTTGTTGTTGTTGTTGTTAAGTGCCATTGAGTCAGTTCCAACTCATAACGACCCTGCAGAGGGTTTCTGAGGAGCAGTTGGTGAGTTTGAACTGCGAACTGTTTTGCTCAAACTGACCTTGCTTATCCTACGGTGCCACCCCAGGACTCCTTCCTGCCTTTGGCAAGGTGCAATATTACCACTTTTCTACTGCTCATTTGAGTGGAAAATATTTACTTTATTCTTTTTCTTTGACAAATTTCCACTTTACACAAGTTCTGGCTTTGGAAAGGTCTACTGTAATATTGAAAATGTCCAGTTTGGGGGGATAAAAATGAGGCCTGCCAAGAAACAAGTATGGCCTATACATGTTGTTGTTAAGTGCCATCGAGTAGGTTCCTACTCATAGCTACCCTACATGAGGTTTCTAAGGAGTGACTTTCTAAGTTTCTAAGGTGGGTTTGAATCATCGACCTTGCAGTTAGCAGTCCAGTGCTTAGCATAGAAGTCCCACACCAGGACCCCTACACAGGGCAAAAGAAATTAATAGTATCAAATACTTGAAACCAGTTTTGTAAAATAAATATAAGATATACAAGAGAACAATTATGACCCAAACACAGGACACAGTGAATTAATTTTAACAGACTTGAAACCAATCATTTAAAATATGCTCAAAGCACTAAAGAAAACAACTAGGAGAAATAAAGAATATTAACATAGAGATCAAAATGAGCTCTAGCAGTTTTTTTGTGGAGATTCTGGGATTATCTAAATAAGGATCCTATCATCTGTGGATGAATACAGTTTTACTTCTTTTAAAATTCCATGCTTTTTATTTGTTTTTCTTGCCTAAGAATCTGACAGAAACTTCTAGCGAAATAGTGACATGCTGACAGTTGGTGTTATTGTTAGGTGCCGTTGAGTCAGTTGCGACTCATAATGACCCTATGTACAACAGAAAGAAACACTTCTATTGTTTTTTTACTTTTTCTTTGTGAATTGAGTGAAGGCTAACGGACAAGATAATCAGTTTTCCATTCAACAAAGTGTATGCTTTGCTTAATCTCAGTGATCACAATCCCCTCCTACTTCCTCTCTGTGCCTTCCCTGTCACATCTTAGATTTTACAAATGAACAAAGCACAAATATTTGATGTACACATACAAAGCAAAAAATGTATATTCATTTCAATGTCCTAAGGGCATATTCTGCAAGCCAGCCTCCTGCCAGCAGGCACACAGCCTTCTTTAGCCCGTGGGCCTAGAGCCTGCAGCTGCTTTATCTCTCTATGCCGCTGCTTCTGCCACCGTCTCTGCTGTTGCTGCTTTTCTAGGTAGCATCTCATGCTCTACTCATGCTTTTTCTTCTTGATGATCGTGGGATTGTCTGCTCCTGAAATGGAAGATTAATTACTCCCTCCTTTTAGCTAACATCTTCTACAAGGACAGTTGTGACAATCTCAATTAATCCTGTAGGCTATTACTGACAATTGAATTATAAATTAATCCCATCAGCATCATCCCCTACCCACTTCCAACAGATCCATCTGGAGAAGAGGACAAATATTCAGTTGGAATTCTACCTTCTCCCCTTTGTTGTGAAACATCAAACTCATGAAAGCTTGTAAGCCAGCCCCTCATTTTTGATAGCCAGTGTCTAGATTGCCCATCCCTATCAACCCAATGCACTGAGGAAACAAGCTTGTTCCTTGATATGAGGAATCCTATACTTGTTGAAATTTTGAGCAACTGCATCCATAAGCAAAGGTCCACTTCATCAAATCATAGCAGTTTACACTTGCTCACAGTATCAAGCATATTTATATTCATCTGGTCGAGTTCTGGTCAGCTAACCATTGAAGCTAGGTCAAATGGGTACTAACTGCAAGTTTGGGAGTTCATGCATGCCTCTCTGACCAACTGGCTGCTCCATTCTCAGCTCTATCCCCAGTGAATAGGTCAGTGCCCATGGACTCGGGAATTCACACATCTCTGTAAACTTCAGGCCAGCTAGGGCTTCCTCTTCTTGAGGTCAACTTGGGTCCATGGAAGGTCTTCCTCTTTATCATGCATGATGTCCTTTTCCAGTGACTGGACAAATTATGTGCCCAAAATACGTGCCATTCTCCCTTCTAAGGAGCATTCTGATTGCATTTCCTCGAACACCAATTTGTCCACTCTTCTGGAAGTCCATGGTACTTTCTATAGCCTTTGCCAACATCACCATTCAAATGCATCAGTTCTTCTCAAGTCTTCCTCCTTATTCTTGTCCAACTTTTACCTATGAGGTGACTTAAAATTACATGACTTGAGTCAGGTACACCTTAGTCTTAAAAAGCGACATCTTTGCCTTTTAACACTAAAAAGTTATTTTATAATAGATTTGCCCAAAGCGATATGTCTTTTGATTTCCTGACTGCTGCTTTCATTGGCTTGCCATGTGAATAGCTTCAGATTTCTGTCCTTCCTCAAAAATATACCCCTTCCCTGCAAAGTGCAACAGTTTTGTTAGAATTATGGAAGCCAATCAAATGGTTACAGCAACTATGTAAATCTATCTTAAAATCTGTCAATCAAGTGAGATTCAATAGGTGCCAGTGGGTGAAGGCAACCTCAGTCAGAGTTAGGGAGCGTCCACTTGGGAGCCTTCTGCTGCTCCATGAGACAGTTAAGGTAGTGCTGTAATAGGGGTCAGCCCTAGTGGTCAGGCACCAAGTGCATCTGGATTGTGTTTGTGAGAGGATTGGAAAACGTTGGAAATAAACGGAGGGTGGTCACATGCTCACCAGGCCAAATATTGAATTTTCTCCTGCTCCGTCACAAGGTCATCAGCACTATCATTAAAAACCCACACAGCACTGGACACAACACAAATCTCAGAGCGGGTTTCTTCCAGAGTCATTGGCCAAAACAAACTTGGTCTTCTCGAACTGAGGCTGTGGATTAGCCAAGAGAAATCTTGTTTGGGGGAAACGTTAAAATATAACCTTTCTCTAGACTAACTAAGCTTTTGGAATGTTCAAACAGAGTTGACAGCTGGGATATGGGGTGTAAACCATTGCTGTCAAATGCATTCAGATTCATAGTGAACCTACAGGACATAACAAAACTGTCCATAGGGTTCCCAAGAATTGATAGAAAGCAGACTGATACATTTTTCTCCGACAGAGTGGCTGGTGGATGTGAACCACTGACCTTTTGGGTAACAGCTGGGCACTTGACCACTGTGCCACTAGGGATCTTTAATATAAGAGATTGTTGTTGTTACAATCCCAATGTAGAGTCAACACCAATTTATGGTGACTCCATGTACAACAGAACGTAATACTGCCTGGTTCTGCACCAACCTCACAAATGTTACGTTGCAGCCCATTGCTACTGCCACTGCGCCAATCCATTTCATTGGGGGCCGTCCTCTTTTCCCCTGACCCTCCATTTTACAAAGCATGATGTCTTTTTCCAAGGATTAATCCCTCCAGATAATATGTCCAAAGTATGAGAAAACAAAGTCTGGCCATCCTGGCTTTTAAGGAACGTTCTGGCTGTATTTCTTCCAACACAGACGTAAGGGATGGCAAGGAAGAAATTGTGTTTGTTTCTCCTCCCTTGCATGGGATCTGACCTCTCTGGAGTAATAGGGGAACAGGAAAGATCATGAACCCCAACAAAGCAGTCGCAGTTCTACTAGTTCTGAGCCGAGTTGCCTTGTGAGTGATGTGTCACACTCCTGGCTTCGTTCTATTAAGATTGCCTTCTCTCAGTAGATTCTTGGTTATATGGGGGGATTTGAAAACAATGGTTGCTAAGATGTCATAATTAAAAACATACAGTGTTAGAGCATGGGATTCTATGTTAAGTGAGTATCCATGTCTGTACATTATGAGAAGGCCACAGGGCCGGGTTTAATACTGGATGAAGTGAGCAGTCATTCATTCAGTTATAAACTAATGACTTCAACCTTTACTGAGCTCATGCTACATGTTGTACAAGGCATTTAATTTAGTAGCAGTAGCAGTTTTTATTGAGTGGATTCTGACTCACGGTGACTCAATGTGTGTCAGAGTAGAACTGAGCTCCGTCTGGTTTTCAATGACACTTAGAACCCAGAAAAACAGGAAAAAGCAAAACAAAACAAAAACAGCCCCTCTTCCTTTACCCTCCCTAGAAAACCTGACAGCCTGGGAATCAATTCACACTCATTTTCAGTGTTTCAGAGCTGTTTGCATTCTGCCTTCCAGATTTCATAATCGAAAAACTTTTTTTTGATAAGCTGCTTCTTAAAAAGTATCTGTAAAGAAAACCGTTTCAGGGTAGAGGAGTGGATGTCTGGTTAGGTTTGCCCTTTCTGGCCTGCCTATTTTAATCTCTAAAATAGCTTTCATTCCATTGAGGTTTCATAATTAGAGGGCTTCTTTTGTCCCTATACTCATCCTTCAGATAATACCATACTAAGAGAGAGCAGCTAGATTATGAAATAGCAAAATAAATAAATAAAATAAAGCCCACAGAAAACAGAAAGGACTACAAAACCATAATTTCCCAGGCAAATTCATAGAGCTTAGAGTTATGAGAAAGTCTCTGACAGTTTGAAAGGTACCCTTGAAATCCACTTGTCTATTTTCCTCCTTCCCACCCAAGATGAATATGTGGGTTTGATGTTTCAGTGAGACTCATCAAACCAAACCATAGAAGCTGGATGGATTTTCATTCCAAGATTTCTTCCTTATTTTTGTTGAGAAACTTGTACTGAAGTTAAAAGATCTGTACGTCTTACTCCAGATGTGTTCAGAAATATATTGAGTGGCTTAAGATGTTGAGAAAATTATGTTTTGAAAGAATCAATAAATTGTCCACTTTGTTTACATACCACCAGAGGAAATTGGAGCCCTAACATTTATCAAAGAGAGAGAAAAGTTTTTGAAATTTTGACTAAGCCATTTGTTAAAAGATACTACACACAGTGATTATTAAGTTCCTGGGTTTTATGGGTATTGGAAGAGTCTTAAGGGATACCTTCATGCTTTTCCTCATCAACAACCTGTAATGATCTTTGAGAGTCTTTCCCTCTAGAGCTAATTTTTATGATTGTCCATGAGAATCATTTGAAGAGCATATTCACAGTACAAAGAGCAAAGATGTCACCTTGAGGACTAAGATGCGCCTGACTCAAGCCATGGTATATTCAATAACCTCATAT
>NW_006408902.1:961487-969400 GCF_000296735.1 Chrysochloris asiatica
CTGAATTAATATATCTGAAGATGGGGCCCAGTAGCTTGCATTTTAAAATTTCCTCTCAGGTGACTGTCCAATTCTAAAAACTTAATCATTGCTATGTAAATAATTTCCATGTGAGTTTGGAGAAATGACTGGGTTGTACTGAGACTATGTTCTCAGATTGTCATCTTCCACCTTCGAGAAATTTCTGGTATGAGGCAGGAAGCCTGCATGCTAAGTCTACAACATTTTGTTCTACTATAAAAAAAGAGGAGCTCTGGTAGCGTAGTGGTTACGAATTGGGCTGTGAACCACAAGGTCAACAGTTTGAAACTACCAGCAGTTCCATGGGAGAAAGAGGAGGCTTTCTGCTCCTGTAAAGATTTACAGCCTCGGAAACCTTGGGCAGGGTCACTATGAGTCGGAACCGACTCCACGGCATGCAACAACAACAACAACATAAAGAAAGAGCACGACTTGACACTACTTGGGGGACAGTGGTGATTCAGAGGTAGAATGCTCATCCTTCATGCTAGACACCTGGGTTCACTTCTCAGTTAATATACCACATACAGAGCCACCACC
Source organism: Chrysochloris asiatica (assembly GCF_000296735.1). Taxonomy (NCBI): domain Eukaryota; kingdom Metazoa; phylum Chordata; class Mammalia; order Afrosoricida; family Chrysochloridae; genus Chrysochloris; species Chrysochloris asiatica. The sequence continues at coordinate 962,049 of NW_006408902.1, forward strand.
CACCCTTTCATAGTAGATTAGATATTACAATGATGCTCAACAGGTTTGAATGGAACTTCCAAACTAAGATGGAGTAGGAAGAAAGGTCTAGTGATGTATGATCTAAAACCAACCAATGAATCCGATCACAACAATCTGATCTAAAATTGATCGTGTGGCTGGCTCAGGACACGGTATTTCTTGCCTTAATGTATGAAGTTTCCATGAGTTAGGGGTTGACTCCATAGCAGTTAGCAGTAGCAACGACAATATCTGACACTATCAGGAACATATCAGAAAAAACAAAAACAAAAACTTGAAGAGACTTCCAATGGCCTAAGATGGGACAATCTGAGCATCAAAGAGAATAAAGGCTGCATTGGACTGGAACACGTTAGCTACTTAAAACTCTTGAGTTATTCATGAAAATCAATGCAATCTCACTGATCTACTTTGAAGGGGGCCTTTCAGCTTTCTGTTACATTGAGGTCCCCTGGGAGTAGAGAGTCCATCATAGGCATTCTGCACTCGCCGCACCTAAGCTAGACATCAGCACTCTGACGTTGCCTTATGTTGCTAGAACTGTGCCACATTGTGTGAAGACTCCCACTGGTTACTTGCCATCTGTGACTGGACAAAAAAACAACCTCTCTGAATTTCTGTAGCCTCAATCTTAATATACTGACAAGGTGCCTTTCCCATGAAGGATGTGACAATTGAAGGAATGAGTAAATGTGAACGTGCCTACAGTAGTAGTCATTATTGGTAGCTGCCATTAGTTAGTCCTAGATTCATGGCGCCCCATGCACAATGGAAGAAAACAATGTCTTGTCCTGTGCCATACCATAACTGGTTAGAGAGCATAACTAAGGTGATCCATAGAGTTTTCACTGGTTTCATTTTGAAAGATCACCATGTCTTTCTTTCTTCGTCCACCTTAGTCTGGTGAATCTGCTGAAAGCTGTTCAGTGTTCATAGCACCACACAAGCCTCCACTGGCAAGTGAGTAATGGTTTCACATGGGGTGCATTGACCAGGTGGTCTCCCGTATGGAAGACAAGAACTCTGCCACTAAATCACTACTGTCCCCATGTCTAGAATAGGCACATGGACTTTCTTTCTCTGAAAGATTAGACCTGACTTTCTTCCTTTTTTTCCACCAGGCTCCTTAGGAGCTAAGAGTGACTCTGCTGGGTCTATCTTTCTTCATTTATTTCTCCTGTATTCCCTGTCTGGGTGGAGGGAACTATGTGTATATATAATTTATTTTTTTTAACTTTTTGTTGTGAATTGAGTGAAGGTTAACAGACAGATAGATCATCAGCTTTACATTCAACAAATTACATGCTTTTGTTTCTTCTCAAGAATTGAAATTCCCTCCTTGCAGTAACAGTTATCTTACTTCCTCCCTGTGTCTTCCCTCTTATATCCTATATTTCACAAATGAACAAAGCAAAAATATTTGACGTACACATGCAAAATAAGAAATATATATAGAGAGAATATAAATGAATATCTACTCATTTAAATGTCCTAAGGGCCTATTCTGCTAGCCAGATTCCTGCCTGCCGACACACAACCCTACTCAGTCATGGGCCTAGAGCCCACAGCTGCTCTAGCTCTCCGAGCCATCACCTCTGACATCATCTCTGCTGTTGCCGCTTCTCTAGCAAGACCTCACGCTCCGCTCATGCACTTCCTTCTTGATGGTCCTGGGGTCCTCTGTTCCTGAAATGAAAGGTTAACTACTGCCCCCCCCCCCTTTTAGTTACACATCTTCTACAATTATGGTTGTGCATTTATTTGTTTTTAAAATAAGATTTTATTGAGTTTTTGGTGAAAGTTTACATAGTAAGTTAGATTTCTGTTTGACAATTTCCACATAAATTGTTTCATGACATTGGCTACATTTATCACAGTGTGTCTATATTCTCTTTAATGGTGTTCTGTTTGCTCCTAGTTTGCCTCTCATCTTTGTTTTGATGAGTTGTTGATAATTTTGCATTTTATTGATGATTTTTAAGTAGGGCACAGATCTTTCATTTTGTGTGCCACTCTACTATTTCACTAAAAAGTGCTCTTAGTGGGGTAGGTTTGGTTCTAGATTTGAAGAGTGTCTCGGGGCAATAGTTTTAGTGTGTCCTCTGTTCTCTGCTGTTCCAGTTTGTCAGTCTGTTTACTTGTTTTTCCAAATAGGAAAATGAGTTCTGCTCCATATTTGTGTTCCATTCTATATGGGACTAATTATTGTGGTCCTAGTCAGAACTGTAGGAGTCATAATGTAACACTGTAACCACAAGGTTGGCAGCCTGAACCTGTCAGCTACTCCTCAGAAACCTTATACAGGTTCACTATGAGTTGGAAGTGCCTCGATGGCAGTTACCAACAAAACTGTCAGTGGTGATCGTTGGGCACCATTTAGCTCTTCTGTAGATGAGGTTGTGACTCATGAAGGTTAACACTTGCTTCTTCTCTGAAATTTTGGTTACATTATGATTGTTTTGCTCCTGGTAAGTTGTTGTCAGGTGCTGACAAGTCAGTACCAACTTACAGCAACTTTATGCACAATGAATAAAATACTGCCTGGTCCTACATCAATTTCACAATCATTGCTATGCTTGAGCCCATTGCTGCTGCCTCTGTGAAAATACATTTCACTGGGGGTCTTCCTCTTTTTCTCTGACCCTCCACTTTACCAAGCATGATGTCCTTCTCCAGGGATTCGTCCCTCCTGATAATATGTCTGAAGTATGAAGACATAGTCTGGCCATCTTGGCTTCTAAGGAGCATTCTGATTCTACTACTTCCCACACAGATTTGTTTGTTCTTCTGGCAGCCCGTGGTGAGTAGAAACCTGTAATTGTGCCTTAGATGGTCACTCACAAGCTTTTCAGACTCCAAATGCTACTCACTTCACTAGGATGAAGATCATGAATTTTGTGAACTATGGTATGCCAATTGACTTAGTGGTTATAACATAGTTATGGTCTTAAGTCTTCAAATGGGGTAGAGGGGTTTTCATTTGTTGGGCAATGGTATTATGAGTGTCAGAGGGACGGCATAAGCTCACCTTACCCAGGGCCCTGGCCCAACCCTGGCCTAACTGTCTGCTGGTTTCTCACATCCCCCGAGGCTCCATTCCTTTCTGCCAGTCCAGCATCTTCTTTACCTGCATGGAGTAGACAGAAGACCTCTCACCATGATGATTCCACATCTTCACTCACTATGTATGCCACCATCCTCACTGAGACTTAAACCATCTTTGGGAGGCATTTTTGTGCACTGATCTCATCTTATCCTCTCAACAATCCTAGGAGCAGGGCAAAGTAAGAGATATAGAGTTATTAGCCCATTTTATAGATCAGAAACTGAGACTCAGAGAGGCCCTGTGTCTAAAGTCACATGGCTTGGAGTGGTAGGGCCAGGCTATCCAACATAAAATCCCTGTGTGTCCAGCCCCACTGGACTTCCTCCCAGAGGACAGGCCAACCTCATTGTGACCCCCCAAACACTAGGTTTTTGGATGACCACTTCCTTCCTTTACCAACCCCCTAAAAAGTCCCTAAGACAACAGGCTCCCAGATGTCCAGTATAAATGTTTTTAGCTTTCTCAAGAGAACTTTATAAATGATTTCAGTACAAAACCTCAAAATAACCAGTTATGGACCAAATGTTTAATTCACAAGAGTTTTTTATATATCTATATAAACCCTCATGATTCCTCTGAAATATTTCATACTTGTGGTAAGCAAATTCTAGGTTTTGCCCAGTTCTCTTCCCAGATGAGCAAATCTTCCAGAGTCTAATAACTGGAGACTCCACAGGGGAAAAGTTTGAGAAGCGAACTTAGCTTATGGGATGGAAAGGAGTCAAGGGTAGGAGTATAGAATCTGCTGCTAGAATGCTTGCAGTTCAATTGCATTGCTGTCACTCACAATCTCTGCAGCCTTGAGAGAGTCATTTAAAACCTCTGAGCCTCAATCTTGTCATCTATAAAATGGGGTCATAAAACTTCTTTGAAGGGTATTTGTGTGGTTTCAACTTTTAAAAATGCAAAGCTCTGCACATATGCTAATTCTTATCACTCTTTTAAAAAGAGTCAGCTTCCCGTTTTCTGTCTTGTTCTTTGCCTTGTTACAGAGTTTTAAGAGAGTAAACTTCAGATTTAAATCAAGCATACAATCTCTTATTGTATGTTGTTGGCAGGTGCAGTCAATTTGGTTCTGACTCACAGTGACCCTACACAAAACAGAACAAAACACTGCCTGGTCCTTTGCCATCTTCACAATTGGTATGTTTGAGCCCATTGTTTTTGCCACTGTGTCACACTGGGGGTCGTCCTTTTTAAATGATTCTTGATTTTAACCAACAAGGAGCTCTGGTAGTGTAGTGGTTACGAATCGGGCTGCGAACCACATGGTCAGCAGTTCGAAACTACCAGCTGCTCCGCGGGAGAAAGATGAGGCTTTCTGCTCCCATAAAGATTTACAGCCTCGGAAACCCTGGACAGGGTCGCTGTGAGTCGGAACCGACTCCACGGCACATAACAACAACAACAATTTTAACCAAGCATGATGTCCTTCTCTAGGAACAGGTCCCTCCTGATGACTTTTCCAAAGTATAAGAGATGAAGTTTCCCCATCCTGGTTTCTAAGGAGAATTCTGGCTGTACTTCTTGCAAGACGTATTTGTTTGTCTTCTGGAAGTCCAATGTGCTATGCTTCTCAAACACCATAATTCAAATGCATAGATTCTTCTATGATCAGCCTTATTCGCTGTCCAGCTTTTGCATGCATATGAGGCTATTGAAAATACCATGGCTTGGGTCGGGTGCACATTAGTCCTCAAACTGACATCTTTGCTCTCAAACACTTTAAAAAGACATTTTGCAGCAGAGTGTTGCCAAATGCACCCTGTTTTGATTTCTTGACTGCTACTTTCATGAGTAAGGAGCTCTAGCAGTGTAGTGATTATGAGTGGAACTGAAATACAGGTCATCAGTTTGAAATTACCGGCAGTTCTATGGGAGAAAGATGAGGTTTTCTGTTCCTGTAAAGATTTATAGCCTCAGAACCTTTTACAGGGTCACTACAAATCAGAACCGACTCCATGACACACAACCACCACTAACACCACTTTCATGACTGCTGATTGTGGATCCAAGCAAAATGAAATCTTTGACAACTTCAGTACCGTCTCCATTTATCATGATGCTATTTTCTAGAGTCCTGTAGGATAAGCACTAGACCACAAAGTCGGTGTGAACTTCAAGGTCAACAGTTCAAACTTACCAGCTGCTCCTCAGAAAATCTATACAGGTCACTATGAATTGGAACCTATGTGACTGCACTTAACAACAATTTATTGGACCAACTGTGAGGATATTTGTTTTCTTTATATTGAAGTGCAGTCCATTCTGAAGATGTAGCCTTTATGATGCTCATCAGTAAGTATTTTAAGTCGTCTTCACTTCCAGCAAGTAAGGTTGTATCATCTGCATGTCATAGAAAGTTAATGACTTTTCCTCCAATCCCGGTACCACGTTCTTCTTCATATAATCCAGTTTCTCGGATTATTTGCTTAGCACATAGATTGAATATGTATGATGAAAGGATATGATCCTGCCCTTCAACTTTCCTAACTGTAAACTATTCAGTATCCCCTTGTTTTGTTTGAACAACTACCTCTTGTCTATGTGCCCCTTCCTAATTATTCTGTAATACCTGTTCTTTGCAATGTTAGCCACAGTTTGTCAAGGGCCACATAGTCGATAGCTTTTGCATAGTAAAAAAAGCACAGGTGAACATCTTTCTGGTATTCTCTACTTTTAGCCAGGATCCATCTGATGTTAACAATGATATCCCTAGTTCCATGTCCTTTTCTGAATTCAACTTGAATTTCTGGCAGTTTCTGGTTCCTTTTCTGAATTCAACTTGAATTTCTGGCAGTTTCAGGTCGATGTACTTTTGAATTTTACTTGCATGTGATATGAATGACACTTCTCTGTGATTTTTGACTTCTGTTGGATCACCTGTCTTTGGAATGGGCACAATTATGAATCTTTCCAATTGACTCGCCAGGCAGCTATTTTACAAATTATTTGGCATAGATGAGTGAGTGCCTCAAGTGCTGCATCAGTTTGTTGAGGATTTCAATTTGTATTCAATCAATTCCTGAAGAACTGTTTTTTCCCAGTGCCTTCAAAGCTGCTTGCACTTCTTCCTTCAGTCCCATTGGTTTCCATTCATATGCTACTTCTTGAAATGGTTACGCAGAGAGCAATCCTTTTTGGTATTGTGTTTTTCTTCCATCTTCTTCTGAAACTTTCTTCATCTTTCAGTAGTTGCTCATAGAATATTTCAAGTTGAGGCTTGAAGTTTTTCTTTTCTTTCAGCTTGAGAAATGTTAAGCATGTTCTTCCTGTTTGTTTTCTAACTCCATGTCTTTGCATATTGCATTCAAATTGGTCTTTGAAATTTTCTGTTCCGCTCTTATTACTTCCTCATTTCTTCCATCCTCATTAGCCTCTCTAGGCTCAAGAGCAAGTTTCAGAGTCTCTCCTGACATCCATTTTGCTCTTTTCCTCCTTTCTTGTCTTTTAATGACCTGTTGCTTTCTTCTGGTATGATGATCTTGATGTCATCTCACAATTCTTCTGGTCTTCAGGCACTAGTGTCTAATGCATCAAATCTGTTCTTGAGATGGTCTTTAAATTCAGTTGGGATATAATCTAGGTTATATTTTGGCTCTTGTGTACTTTCAATTTTCTTCAGCTTCAGCCTGAACTTGCATATGAACAAGTGATGATCTGTTGCACAGTCTGCCCCTGACTTTGTTTTGTGTGATGATATTGAACGCAGCAGCAATGGACTCAAATTTAACAAGAGTTGTGAGGATGGTGCATGACCAGGCAGTGTTTTATTCTGTTGTGCATAATGTCTCTATGAGTCAGAACGTTAGGCGCAGTGGATTAACGTGCTGGACTGCAAAATCCATTTGAACTGCAAAGGTCGGTGCTTCAAGCTCACTAGCTGCACTGTGGAAATCTTATACAGGGTCATTTTGGGTTGGAACTAACTCGAGGGCACTCAACAAAAACAGCAACAACAATAAGCACTGGATTGCCACAAGGTCAGTGGTTCAAATCCACCAGGTGCTCCTCAGGAGCCCAATACAGGGTTGTTGAGTCAGAACAACAGCAAACAACATTAAGCTTCTCCAAAAAAAAAAAAAGAAGAAGAAGATGGAAGTTACTGTTCCAAAATGAAATGGTTAAGGATGAAATATCTAGGAATAAATGTAACCAGAGAAACAAAGGACTTATACAAAGAAAACTACAAAACACTACTACAAGAAACCAAAAGAGACTTACA
>NW_006408902.1:973965-987095 GCF_000296735.1 Chrysochloris asiatica
CTGTGTTGGAAGAAGTGCAGCCAGAGTGCTCCTTGGAGGCCAGGATGGCCAAACTTCGTTTCTCCTACTCCGGATATATTCTCAGGAGGGACTAGTCACTGGAGAAAGATATCATGTTTGGTAAGGTGGAGGGTCAGAGAAAAAGAAGAAGACCCTTAGCACGATGGACTGACAAAGTGGCAGCATCAATTGGCTCAAGTGTGTCAACAATTATGAGGTAAGCCCTGGACCGGGCAGTGTTTCATTCTGTTGTACTTAGGGTCGTTATGAGTCAGTACCAAATGATGGCACCTAAAAACAGCAACTACTGTGTCTTTCCAGAGATTCCTGTGTATTCCATCATGTGAGGTTCATGTGTATAGTTACCTTTTATGTTACCTATTATGTAATGAATAAGTCATTGGTCTTAGAACATGTTATCAGGTGATCTTCAGCATTATTTCAATCATGAAGACCATATTGTCCAACTAAAGATCCTTCCTTTTTTGTTTCCACTCATTTCAAGATGAGGATTGACCCTTATGAGGTGGGATTTGCTCAAAGTCACTTTGGCTCAGAAGCATGTGAGTGTTTTATGCTTGTGTCTGAAAGCAATTTGCAAGATGAAGCATGAAAGTTGTTGTTGTTATGTGCCGTGGAGTCGGTTCCGACTCATAGCGACCCTGTTCAGGGTTTCTGAGGCTGTAAATCTTTATGGGAGCAGAAAGCCTCATCTTTCTCCCGTGGAACAGCTGGTAGTTTCGAACTGCTGTTCCTGAGGTTTGCAGCCCGATTTGTAACCAATACGCTACCAGAGCTCCTTGAAGCATAAACGTGGGACATTATTATAAGCTCATTCATATTGTCCATCAATTAAGCTCCAGTGTTCCTCCTCTAAGCTCAGCTCCCAGGGTCCTCTGGACAGAATGAATTCTCTTCTGCTCCAGTCCTTAGTATATCTTGAATTGCTCTAGTATACAACATGGTGGTTCGTCTCAGCCTATGAATTTATTGAGGCGCTGAATGAAGTACCCCTTCCTGAGTTCTACCTCTTGTCATCTTGCTTGATCCAAAGTAGGTACTTAATAAAAGTTTGTTGAGCTCAAGCTCATTTTATTAACAATACAGTGTTTCAATTAGCGAGAGCGATATTTGAGTGATATCTGTATCTTTTGGTACCAAAGCATTGGATTAAATGGGTATTGAAACGTGAGCATATCATTATTCAACCATAAACAAAAATGAGGTTCTGATATATGCTACAACATGGATGGGTTTTGAGAATATTTTGCTGAGTGAAATAATTCAGACACAGAGGACAAATATTGTATGAAGAGGCTTCAAAAAGTGTGGAAAAATGAAATGAAAAGCTAATAGAACTTTTCCATGAACTTTTTGAAGGCCTCCTGATATGATTCCACTTATGTGAAATATGTACAATAGGCAGCCGCATAAAGATCAAAGCTTATTAGTGGTTACCACAGATAGAAGGCTAAAGAGGGACTCGGTCCTTAGGGAATGCTCAGTTTCTGTTTAGGGTAATGGGAAAATATGGGACTGGATAGTATTGATATTTGAACAACATGATGGATGTACTTAATGCCACTGTACATGTACAACTGTTGAAAAGACAACAGTTTTTCCACAACAATAAAATGAGTATATCAAAATATTGAAATTTCCCTAACTTAGAGTATGGGTCAGTCATTACTCAGAACTGGAGATGACGCTATCAAAAATTTCCTCTGATGTTCCTTCCACATTGACTACCAAAGTGATTTCTCCTTTCACTACCAAGTTTTATGAACACATATTTTTATATTTGGTGAAAAAATAATTTAAACGTACATGCAGCCATGACTTTTATAGATGCTGTTAATGATTTTTGAATATGCCAGAAATATGCCATAAACCGAGTTTCTCCCTGCCAACTCCCACTCGCAGTCAGTAATAATTACCCTAGAGCCCACAGGAGTAACAAGGCATCATTGTAGGACCACATTGCATTTCTCTATTCTAATCCTGAAATAGATGCAAGGCACTGAAAATTAGAAGATGTCAATGAAATTCTTGGATTCCTGAGGTTTCATGATACCATCATGAAATGTTTGCATGTTTCACATCAGGGAATATTAGGAATAATTCCGTTTATTCTCACTTACTAAATTGGGTGATATTTCCAAAGCTACACACATCTTAAAAGTTTGAGGTGAAGCAGAAGGGCAAATATTTGATCCTGGAGCAGGGCTGGTGTTACCCAGAGCCCTACAACAGGGAAAGTATCAGAGGACTCCAGGCAAAATCCAAAGCAAGTTGTCTACCAGATCCATGCTTTGCGATTAGAGGTTTTGGAGAACTGTATGTGGCTTGGACTGGGAGCTCCTCATCCTGCCTCCTCCTTCCAGTTCTTGTCTTCAACAGGCCAGGAGCACACACACCAATGATAGTGGGAAAGGTAAACCTCAGGTTGCTGGCAGTTGGAGGACTGCAGAGTGGTGACTTTGGAGACAAGGAGGGATGATGACTGGGAAGGGCTTTCAGGCCGACTTCCAACCTGCTTTAATGTTATTTTTCCTGACCTGGGAAAGAGGTGGCTACTTGGCAGTGTTCACTTCAAGATAATTCATTATTTTTGTTGTTGTTGTTTTGTGTGTGTGTACTTTTATGCATCTTTGTTATCTATAAAGGTACGGAAGAAAAAAAGAAAAGCTCAGAGTCTTAGTAAAACTCAAGGTTAGAAGAGCCTTGAGAATGCAGATGCCAGTTTCCCATAAGCCAGGAAGAAGGAGGGCTTTTTGCTTAAAGGAAATACGGAACTTGCTTTTTTGTTTTGTTTTGTAACATGGAAAAGAATAATTGTTCGTCAAACATTTGTCTAATTGTTGCTGAGAAAGCACATACCTTACTACAGTTCAGGGTTTTCTATTTCCTCTGTTGGGTGGCTGAGCACTCTTAAAGCTGAGGGCTAGGTTGTGCTATCTCCCCACCAAGTGTACAGTGGGGCTCATTGCAGTTGACACCGAATGAACTTAAAAGGTCATCTGTACCAAGGAGCTCTGCTCTCCTGGTAAACACCCTGATTTCTTGACTTCAGCACACTCACACTGCAATTAGGTTAATAACATCTCCCTCAAGCTGGCTGCCCCTCTTGTGTATATCTTGTAAGAGCTTACTCCCTTCTGGCCTGGAGTCCCACCTCCAGCTCCCTCTTCACAATTGTGTTAAAGTTTCAATTTTCTTGGATTAATAATCAATGCTCATGGAAACCACAGTTAAGAATTCAAATAATGTATTACATTAGGCAAGTTTAATACAGAAGATCTTTCTTTAATGTAAAAGAGAAAACATGTCACATTTAAAAATAAGGTATGCCTGACTTGAGCCATGGTATTTTCAGTTGCTTCATATGCATGTGAAACTTGGACAGTGAATAAGGAAGACTATAAAAGAACGGATGCATGTGAATTATGGTGTTGCAGATGAATATTAAAAGTACAATGCACTGATGAATCAATCTTGAAAGAAGTACAATCAGAATACTCCTTAATCTTAGTCTCTAGTACTTTGAACATATTGTCAGGAGGTACCTGTCCCTGACTTTTTTTTCATGCTTTGAAAATGAGAGCATTTGTGATAAAGAAGACCCCTAACAAGATGAATTGATGCAGTGGCAGCAACAATGAGCTCAAATATAACAATTGTGAGCATGGCGCAGGCCTGGGAAGTGTTCGTTCTGTGTGCATAGAGTTGAAATGAATCAGAATAGACTCCATGACAGTTAATAATAACTCTGTTATTCCTGTTGTTAAGGGCCATCATGTTGGTTCCAATTTATAGTGACTCTGAATAATGTTTCCCAGGAGCAGCTAGAGGGTTTGAATTGCTGACTTTGTAGCTAGCTGTCCATGCTTAACCCACGCCATAACTCTGAAACACTTTAAAAACAGAAAGAAAATGTCAACTCTTAATTGAGGCTCAGAAATTTCACTCAGATTAGCAGCTGGAACACTATTAGGCACAGTTTCCACCCTGGTTCACCTGCTTTAGAGCAGTATTCTTTTCACTGCCTAGAACTGGCGGTAACTTTGGCACAACCTCTTTCTGAATAATTAGTTAAGGGTTCTTCTCCCTTAGGTCTAATTAATTGCTAGACAATGCAGCAAGTATGTTTCCATGTTAATTAGAGTGACTTCAAAGTTCAGAGAGGCCAAACTGTTAGACTGCTGGCTTACAGACAAACATTTCCCAGTCCCAGTGTCTTTGAAGGAATGGCAGGACCTGAAGAAGGCTGAGGGTACCATCTTGGCCTCTACATGAGCCACGCTCTCTGAGTGAACCATCCATCTCAAAACAAGGCCATGTACTTCATTTCCCCCCCAGATTTTAAAAACCTATGTTGTAGATTTTGTTTGTTTGTTTTTAAGTTTTTATTGTGAATTGAGTGAAAGGTTACAGGGCAGCTCATCAGTGTTATATTCAATAAATTATACAGCTTGTTTCATTACAATGATTATAATCCCCTCCATGTAACATCAGTTAACAGTATTTCTCTCTATTCATTGTTAGCTTTTTTTTAAAAAACACTGAGGCATATATAATAATTTACATCTCCAAAGGACACATTCTGCAAGTCTGCCTCCTGGCCACCAGCACTCAGTCCCTCTTTTTACATGAGTCTAAAGTCCTCAGCTGCTCCCTCTCTCCATGTCCCCATCTTGCTTCTCTGGATAGGTTCCACATTCTGCTTGTGCTCTTCTCCCTTGATGGTCCTAGGGCCCTCTGTTTCTTGACTGTAAGATTAACTACTCCCCAGTTTTTGTTACAAAACTTCTACCTTTACAATTGTGACAATCGCAATTAGTCATGATAACAATTATTCACTACTGAATCATATGAATTTTATCCCCATCTCTTTTCACCAGACCCATCTAGACAAGATGAAAACTATTCAGTGGGAACTCTACCTTTCCCTGCACACTTAACTCCCTCTTAAACTAAACACCCTCTTGAAACCTTGTAAGCCAGTGACTTCATACCTTTATCGCCAACCGCCCCCCCCCATTTTAGGTAGCCATTGTCTTCTAAGTTGCCCATCACTATCTACCCTGTATACAGAGGGGATATAGCTGCTGCTATTCATAGGTTTACAGTAGCGAAACTTTCAGAAATAGTCTACCGCCGCTTCCTAGTCTGTCTGAATCTGGAAGCTCCAGTCAAACCTGCGCACCATAGGTGATCCTGCTGGTACTTAAATACTGGTGATATTTAAATACAGTGTAACAGCAATATACATGACACTCCAGTACAATAAACCGACAGATGAGTGGTGGACAAGTCTGCTACAGCGGTCTTATCTACTCACCCCCACCAGCCCACTCCAGTTCCACAAGCATTTTCTGAGCACCTACATACCAGAAAATAGGCTACACCAAGAAGAGTGATACACCCTGACCCTGAGACTCATGGTAAGCAAGGACCATAATAGTTGTTGTTGTTAAGTGCCGTCGAGTTGATTCCGACCCACATCGATTCTGACCCACAGAGACCCTGTACAGGGTTTCTGAGGAGCAGCAGGTGAGCTTGAACCACCGACCTTGCAGTTCAAATGGCTTTGCAGTCTGGCGCGTTAACCCATAACACCACACCGGGACTCCAAGGACCATGCTAGGCTCATGTTAATCCTGCTCAAATCTTCTAAAAAAATCAATTGGATTTCTGACCTTTTTGAATGTGATCATTGTGCATATGGATTGTGAACATGTTGTTATTGTTAGGTTTCATTGAGTTGGTTTTGACTCATTGCTATCCCATGCACAACATGTGTTGTTAAGTGCCCCTGAGTTAGTTCCAACTCAAAGTGACCAAGTATAGGGTTTCTGAGGAGCAGCTTGGTGGGTTTGAACTGTTGACCTTGCGGTCCATGGTCCGGTGCTGATCCTACAATGCCACACCAGGAGTCCATGCACAACATGCAGACATACATAAAAGCTATAACAAATGCTTAATAAATGTCCACTCTCTTCCTTCCTGTAGGCTCCTTGGAAGTGATACAAATGAGCTCAGAGACCCTCATCAATCATATTCAGTGTGAATATTAGTGTGTTTTTCAGGAGGAATAGGAATGTTTGGTTACAGAATGCTATTCCATACTATACAAGATATGTACTTTATCACTGACTCTAGTGAGAAGGTATTATTATCCAATAGTTTGAAAAATAAAACCAATTCCTCAAAAACCACAACTACAGCAATGCACCAAATATGAAACAGATACTTTGCATAGCCCTGTAACTATTAAGGAAATTCACTTAGTAATTTGAAAATTCCCTCTAAAGACATATCCAGGCCCAAATGATTTCACTATTGAATCCAACCAGAAGAGGCCCTTCCAGCAAAATGGTGGATTAGGTACACAGATTACTCTCTGCAACAATGACACAGAAGCCAATCGAAGCAGACATGAGTGATAATCCTGAGCTTTAGAGGGAGGGATATAGAAGTGGAATGAATGCCAACTAGGAAGAGAAGTGTAATAAAATGTAAACAAGCAGATAGCTGAAATGGTGAATTGTCAGCTGACCTGACACAGCACAGTCATTTTGAACTTTTGAGAGCAGCATTCTGATAAGGTCAATGACCTAATATCATCTCTACTACTCTAAGACCACACGAGTACCAACACACGTGGCTGTTGACAAGAAAGATGTAATTTTCCCCCGTGCTCTCCATACTCCCTAGTGATTAGAAATGTGGCCAGCCACTAACCCATCCAATGGTTACTGACATCCCCCACCTCTGTCCTGTGCCACCCCTGCTGCCTCTGAGGCTAGAGACACACATTTACAGAATAAGTGTCAAGTACATTTCATTCCTGAATTTGGAGGAACTCACTCTCTGCTTCGAACCAGCAGACTGCATAGTCCTGGAAAGGCACTCTACCACCAGGTGCTATCTGAGCTGGCAGAAACTTGTTCTAGAACTAGAGACTCTGCTGTTGCTGCCTGGTGGGCCCTCAGGAACTTCCTCCAATACCAAATGTCCTACCCTCTCTGATCATCTCAGCCATACGGACCTATCCTGAGTGCTCTATCCGTTTATATATCCCGCCTCTACTTCCTCATCCAACAGAAACATTACTCTGTGTCCTGACCCCCACCCAGTTTTCTTTCTCCCCCCACCCCCCTTTCCATCCTTTTCCTTCTCTTCTCTTTGCTCCTCACTGGTGTTTGTTTTTCTGTTTTTTTTCTTTCTTTCTTTTTTTTTTTTTTTGCCCATCTTTTTATTTTTCCTTTTCTTATTATTTTAATTTTTGTTATCCTGTAGATTTTTTCTGTTTTTCTTTTTTGTCCTGTCTGTCAGGGGACAACAACCATGTTGACAATGCCTAGTCACACTCACACCTCCTGAAGCCCACACACTGGGAAGTGTTATCACTAATGTCAGCAATAGATGGTAGCCAACACCATCTTATCCTAGCCTTCTCCAACGGCTTTACATGAACAGTGAACAGAAAATTGTGCAAACACTCCTATCACTCCCACCCGGAGACAGGTTGTTGTTGTTCAGTGCAGACTTTTGATGAGCAGCTGGTGAGCTTGAACTGCCAACCTTGCAGTTCAAACTGACTTTGCAGTCCAGCACATTAATCCACAACACCATATCAGGACTTGAAAAGACAATATACAAGATTTAGGCAAGCACCTAAGTCCTGTCAAGTAATTGAGAAGAATAGCACACTTGTTCTACTTGATTGGATATATTAAAAGAAAGTAAAGCAAAAAAAACCCAAACAAACAATTGAGCAAAACATATCAATATACAGTCACCAACAAATACAAATACAGCAATAACACAATTTCTCAAACACAATAGAGACTTTCACTTCACACAAAGAAACAAGACAGAGTGGCTCAAGCAAGTGACTAGAATACAGAGTTTAAAAAAAAAAAACTTTCTGAGGAATAAATAGCATTGAAACTACAAGATAGTAAATTCAAAAGAATGTTACTTAGATAGTTTCAGTGGGCTGAGTGAAAGACAAAGAAAAGTGCAGGAAAAAAATCACACAAAAAAAAACACAAACTAAAATCTAGAAGAATTCAGAAACACACTACAAGAAAAACTAATGAAGAAAAGATTAGAAAACAAACAAAAACAGCAAATAGAAATCTAGAAAATTAATATTAGGATTTCAGAACTAGACAAGGAATTGAAAGGGCAAAGGAGCTGAATTAAATCTCTGGAAAACAGAATTCGCAAAATTGAAGACAAATCTCTCAATACTGTTCTGCTAAAGGAACAAGCAGAAAAAAGAATGAAGAAAGCCTAAGAATTATGTGGGACACTATCAAGAGGAAGGACTTAACATATGATTGGAATTTCAGAACAGGAAAAGACCAAAAAAAGTACAGAGAAAGCTGTCAAAGAGTTGGTAGAAGAAAACGTCCCTAATATCATGAAAGATGAGATGATAAGTATTCATGAAGCTCAATGATTGCCATACTGGATAGACCCCAAAAGAAAATCATTGGGATATACCATAATAAAACTTTCCAAAAGCAAAGACAGGGAAAGAATCCTGAAAACTGTTCTGGAAAAATGTAAAGTGACTTACAAAGGAGAAGCAATAAGATTAAGCTCTGGTTTCTCAGCAGAAACCATGTAGGTAAAAGAGCAAAGTTGCTGTTGTTAAGTGCAGTCGAGTCGATTCTGACTCATAGCACCCTGTATAGGGTTTCAGAGGAGCAGCTGGTGGATTTGAACTATCAATTTTGTGGTTCATAGACCAGTGCTGTTCTTATAGCACCAATAGATGACATATATAAAACTCTGAAAGAAAATAATTGTCAGCCAAGAACTATGTTCACAGCAAAATCAAATATGATGGAAAATTAGGACATTCCCAGGTAAATAGAAATGACAAGAATTTTTGAAAACCAAATCAATCTCACTAGAAATACTAAAGGGAGATCTTCGGGCAGAGAACCAACAATGGCAGACAACATGAGATTAACAGACATGCCAAAACCACCCACAATTCAATTCAAATGTAGAAATATCCATAGTAAATGATCCAAAGTAATTCAAGACTGAAACCATAGAACCAGACATTGCATTCTGTAATGAAAACAGTTACAAATTACAGAAATTCAAAGTGGAGAGGAAGTCAAGTAGATTTCAAGACAAAACATGGTCCTTCAGCTGCTTCTCCTAGTGAGAGCTAGTCCAGGGCTGACCATGATGGGTGGACTTTGCAGATTTGAAGTACTGCCTGCCCAAAAAGGGTTATTGTAGATAGTTCCTCCTCGTTTAATGGGCCTCACAACGTGGCTGCAACTACTTGAAAAATAGGAGCTTCCCTGGGGGTGTACATTGGTGGAGGCTGGCCTCATCTCTGGCCAGTGGGGAAGTGTGGGGGACCAGAGGAAAAAATATCACATCTTTGTCCCTGTGAAACTTAGGTGGTTTTCTGTGATTCAAATTTACTTTCTTGTCTCTGAAGCTGCTCATAAATGCACAAGTTGGCTATGGCAGGACCTGTTGACCACTGCAGCTCAGCAGTCACCTTCTCTCTTTCTGAGTTTACTCAACTTTCCCCCAGTAAGCACTCAATTCATTTTCCTATCCCCTCATCTGAACCCTACAGTTCCAGGACCAAATTCTGCATCTGTCTTGTTCAGTTTTCTGAATCCTTTCTCGCTAGTCCATCATCTTGCTTAGCTTCCACTCTCCTATTACTTTTTATTCTATCTCCAGTTTCATTTCTTCTTCTTCTAATCTAATTCTCTTTTCCCTGGTTCTTCTTTTTTTGTTCCTACTACTGTCTGGTCTCTTTGTCTTTTATTCTCCCTTTTCCTTATTTTGTTTAGTGTGTTTTCTTTCTTCTTATTGTCTATTTTTCTCTTCTTTGATCATTTTTCCTTTTCTTTTTTATTCTTGTTCTCACTATTGTATTATTTTCCCAGCGTTTGCCTGTTTGTTTGTTTTTGTTTTTGTTACCTTTTTCTTTACTACTTTCTTTCTTTTTTTTTTTTTTAATCTGTTGGGTTTTTTTTTTTTCTCCTGTGTATGTGTTTTCTCTTCTTTCCTAACTCAACCATGCCCATAGAGTCAAGCTACAACTGTACCTTTTGTGGCCCACACACGCTGGACAAGTGCCAGTATCAGCTATTATACACTTGATCAACAACAACAACCAACATCAGCCAAACCCATTCCAAACTGAGCTAAACTAATGGAGAATAGAGAATGGTGCACACACTTCCATTCTCAAATCACACCCACCAGGAGGCAGTTGGTGAGCACTAAAAATACACCAATATACAATCATAGATATAAATACAACAACATCACAATATCTCTGAAGCAATAGACAATTTGAGTCCACACTGAGAAACAAGACAAAATAGCTCAATCAAGTTACCAAGAGGCAGGGCAAGAAAACATTTTTGAGGAAAAAGAGGCATTGGAACTTTCTGGAAAAGAACTTAAAAGAATGATACATTTAGGTCTTCAAGTGATTGACAGAAAAGTCAAGGAAAACATGGAAGAGTTCAGGAAAATGCTACAGGTACAAACAAATAGAATAGATGAAGAATGTAATACAATACAAAATTTGCAAATAGAAATTGATAAGATGAATAGAAAGATTTCAGACATTAACAATACAATGAAAGGGCAAAGGGGTATATATGAATCAGTGGAAGCCCAAATTAATGAGCTTGAAGATAAATCTCTCAACACTAGGAAATTCAAAGAACAACCAGAAAACAGAAAGGAAAAAAATCAGAAGAAAGGCTAAGATTCAGGTGGACACCATGAAGAGGAATAACTTACAGGTTATTGGAAATTCCAGAGTAGGAAGAGAAAGAAAAAGTACAGAAAAAATAGTCACAGAATTGTTGAAACAAAACTTCCTTAGCATCATACAAGACAAGAAGATAGTCATTCAAGAATCTGAACAAATACCAAACAGGAAAGACTTCAAAAGAAAAGCATCAAGACTTATCATAATCAGTGTCTACAAAATCAAAGACAAGGAAAGAATCCTGACAGAAGCTCAGGAAAAAGGAAAAGTCACCTAAAAAGAGAAGCAGTAATACTAAGCTCTGATTTCTAAGAAGAAATCATGCAGGCAAGAAGGTAATGGAAAGATGTTAAAAGTCTGAAAGAAAGAAAAACATTGCCAACCAAGAATGAAGAAGCATATGCCCATCAAAACTGACCCTCAAATATAACAGCAAAATTAGAAAATTTTAAGATAAATAGAAATTAAAGGTTTGTAATAAGCAAAACAATTTTAGGAAAAAAAATACAAAATTCACTGTAAGATAAACACTGGACCTAAAGATTGCTTTGAACTGCAAGGACAGCAGTTCAAACTTACCATCCACTCCTGGGAAAACTTATGCATGGTCTCTATGAGTTGGATCCAACTCAGCAGCACTTAACAACAACAACATGGACTGAGAACCAACAACAATAACTTGAGATTGACATACATACAACACCACCCAGAATTCACTCCAGATAGAAAAGTAAAACAAACCTGTAAGACTGAAAATAGGGAACTAAAGAGACCAATTTATACTGCAGACAACTATAAAGCAAAAAGAAGGAAATGTGTAGTTATAGAACTTCCATATGGTGATGAAATCAAGTAGGTTTAAAGATAAAACAGACTGTTTTAAACTGGAAAAGAAATAATATTATAGAGTAACCTCAAAGAAAATTAATACATTTTCACATCAAAACATTAAAAAAAAATAAAGATTTAGTGAAAAGAAACAATAACAATGAAGCACATGGCTAGGAAGTACACAAACAAAATGAAATCTGCAAATAAAATTATGTGAAACAAAGAAACCAGCAGCACCACAGAAAACACATGCAGCAGGATGATAACAATCAATTCATATCTATCGATTATTAAACTGATTGTCAGTGACTTAAATGCACCAGTCAAGAAAGCAGCAGATTGGATAAGAAAGCAGGATCCTTCCATACTCTGTCTACAACAGATGCATCTTACACACAAAGACAAAAATATACTAAAAATCAAAGGATGGAAAAATATATCAAGCTAATGGCTATCAAAAATGAGCAGAAGTGGGAGAACAAACAAGATGGCAGATTGGGTGGAAGTGCAATGAAGAGCTCCATCAGCAACAACGTGCAATACCGAACTAAGCAGGCTCAGGATATGGCGCCAAACTCTGAATCACATATAAAGGAATATTTTAAAGGTTGGAAGGCTTACAGCTAGGGGAATTTGTAGCAGAAGCAAGAAATCCATTGCTTTCTAATTCAGGACGCTCAGCTGCTCCAGGAGCCACCATCAAGGGCAAGACCAAGTGGGGAAAGGATCAGAGCAGCCACAGATGCCTGACAGAACCACAGAGCTAAAGGTGTGGATGTTCTTTTTTTTTGGTATCTGTTCATTGGTCTCTTGTTGTCTGCGCATCTCCATTCTGGTGACTAGGCCTGAGCGAGTGGACACCCCACCCCAGTCCCTGGAAGGTTCTACTATGCATGCACACAGATCACCTCGAAATTTAAAGTGACAGTTTCCACTTAAAACCAAATGGCTACAACTGGCCCTGAACTGTTTATCACTAGGAAAAAGGCCTGAAAGGGGATTGTGGAGCAGCACAGGCAGACTAAAAAGGAAATAGGAGGAAAATTACATTCTGAATTATGTTACACCAATCAACAGTGGCATCTTGAAATTTCTCAGGAAGAAGAATGAAAAGGGAAGCCCATCTTCTGATCACATCTACCTGAAGGCAATCAGAAAGCATAAAAAATACCAAAATACACATCATCAAAATGTTAAGGCCACAGCTAACTCCTGAATATGCCTCCCACACCCCAAAAAACCAGAAGCAGATGACCATATCAGTACATCCAGAAACTAGATAAGGTCACTGAGGCAAATGAGCTGGAAGTAGACCTACACTCCATACTGGAAGATGGGCAGGCTTTGGAAATGCCTGACAAGTAATTTAGAAAAATGATTATAAAATGTATAAAAACACTATGCAAAGGAGTTGAGAAAAATAAGGAAGAAGTCAGGAAAGTGCTACAGAAACAATAAAATAAAATAGGTACAGTGTTGGAAACAATTCAAAACCTACAGAAAGAGGTCCAAA
>NW_006408902.1:989597-994910 GCF_000296735.1 Chrysochloris asiatica
AGGGGGAGCGGCTGAGGACTCTAGATTTATGGGAAGAGAGGGACTAAGAGCTGGTGACCAGGAGGCAGACTTGTAGAATTTGCCCTTTGGAGGTGTAAATTATTATATATACCTGAGTGTTTTTTGTTGTTGTTTTTTTTTTGTTTGTTTTTTTGTTTTTTAAAGCTAAAGTGGATAGAGAGAAATACTATTAACTGATGGTACATGGAGGGGATTATAATCATTGTAATGAAAAAAAGGTGTATGATTTTTTTAATGTAAAACTGCTGATCTTCCCTGTAAACTTTTACTCAATCCACTATAAAAACCTTCAAAAAAAAAGAGCAGGCGTGACAATGTTAATCTCTGATAAAAATAGACTTTATGGAAAACCAGCATAAGAGACAAAGAAGGCTGTTATTGCATGATTAAATGCTCAATTGGATATAAGGACATACCATTATAAAAAAATACATATGCTCTCAATGAAAGAGCCTCAAAATACATAAATCGAAGACTAATAGAATTGAAGAAAGAAATAAACACTCTACAATAATAGTTCTTGTTGTTAGGTGCCCTCGAGTCGGTACTGACGCATAGCGATATTATGCACAAAACAACAAAACACTGCCTGACCTTGGACCAACCTCACTACTGTCGCCACGCTTGAGTCCATCGATACTGCCACTTGGCTAATCCATCTCATTGGGGGTCTTCCTCTTTTTCTCTGACCCTCCACCTTACCAAACATGATATCCTTCTCCAGCGACTGATCCCTCCTGACAATACTTCGGAGTATGAGAGATGAAGTTTGGCCATCCTGGAAGGAGCATTCTGGCTGCACTTCTTCCAACACAGATCTGTTTGTTCTTTTGGCAGCCATGGCACTTTCAACATTCTTCTCCAACACCACAACTCAAATGCATCAGTTCTTCTACAGTCTTTCTTATTCACTATCTAACTTTCACATGCATATGAGGTTATTAAAAATACCATGACTTGGGTCAAGCGCACCCCAGACTTCAAGGTGACATCTGTTCTCTTCAATACTTTAAAAAGGTCTTGTGCAACAGACTTGCCTAATGCAATACATTGTTTGATTTCTTGAATGCTGCTTCCATGAGTGTTGATAGTTGATCCAAGAAGAATGAAGTCCTTGACAACTTCAATCTGTTCTCCATTGATAAGAATGCTGTTTATTGGTCCAGTGGTGAGGATTTTACATTGAGATGCAACCCAAACTGAATAATAGTGGAAGATTTGAATGTACCAATTTTGATAAATGACAGAATAACTAGGAAAAAATTCAACCAAGACATAAACTAACCTATGTGATCAACCAAATTGACTTTACAGATTTATATACTTAGTATATATCTCTAGCAATTAGTCATGATAACAATTATTCACTATAAACCTGCAGTGTTTCATTGTGTTGTGCATAAAGAACACTCAACCCAACAATAGCACAATACACATTTTTTTTCCAGCACATATGATATATTTTTCAGAATAGACCATATGTTAGGTCACAAAGCAAGTCTCAATAAATTTAAAAACACTGAAATAATACAAAGCATCTTTTCAGATCACAATTAGAAATCAACAATAAGATTAAGGGGAAAAAAACAAACACATGGCAACTGAATAACACTAAAATTGAATAAACTGAATAACACTAAAAACTACTATGTAAAGACAAAAATGAAGAGTGAAATAAAAAAATTCCCTGAATCAGATTAGAATGAAAACAGAGCAACTTTTTGGGCACAGCAAAATCATGACTTAGAGAGCAATTTATAGCAATAAATGTACACATCCAAAAAGAACCAAAAACAATACATTACTGTAATTTCTCCAAAAATTAGAAAAAGAGCAGCAAAGTACAGTTAATGCCTCCACATGAAAAGGAACAATAAAGATTAGAATAGAAATAAATGAAATGGAATATGAAAAAAACAATAGAAATAACAAGACAAGAGGTGGAATCTTTGAAAGAGTTAATAAAACTGACATCTCATTGGAAAATCTACAAAGCGAAAAGGAGGAGATGATGCAAATAACAAATAATTGATATGGGTGCTATCACAACAGAACCAATGTAAATAAAAAGGGTCATAATAAAGTACCATGAAGAACTGTATTCTAACAAATTTGAAAATCTGAAAGAAATGGATAGATTTTTAGATGAATACTATTGAATGAAACTAACATGGATGAATGTAGAAAATGTGGAAAGACCTATAAGAAAAGAAAAAATTGATCAGGTCATTAAAAGACTTCCAGCTAAGAAAAGTGTGGGTCCAGATGGCTTTTCTGGTTAATCCTACCAAAAATCCAGAGAAGAGTTGACACCAGTTCTATTTAAACTACTCCAGAACATAGAAAAGGATGGAAAGGTCCTGAATACATTTTATGAAGCAAGCCTAACTTATACCAAAACCAGGGGAAACAATCACTAAAAAAGAAAATTATAGACCAATATCCCTCATGAACATAGATGCTAAATTCTCAACAAAATCCTAGACAATAGAATTCAACAATAAATAAAATAACACTTAATTTCCAAGTGGGATTCATACAAGGAATGCAAGGATGGTTCAAAATTAGATAAACAAACAACCCAATCCACCACATAATAAAACAAAAGGTAAGAACCAGATGATCATATCAACTGATGCAGAAAAGGCATCCATTCCTGCTAAAAACACTCAACAAAATAGGAAAAGAAGAGCAATGTGTTACCATATTTAATGGCATATATACAAATCCAACAGCCAGCATCACTCTAAATGGAGAGAAACAGAAGACATTACCCTTGTGAACAGGAACCAGACAAAGATGCTCTTTATCACAACTCCTATAATATTCTGGAAGTCTTAGCCAGAGCTATAAGGCAAAGAAAAGGAAATTAAAGGCAGGTAAATTGTCAAAGAAGAAGTAAAAGTCTTTTTATTTGCAGATGATGAGATCCTATATATAGAAAATCTCAAAGACTCAGCAAGAAAATTATTGGGACTCATTAAAAGAATCAGCAAAGTGGCAAGGTACAAGATCAACATACAAAGATCAGCTGTATTCCTGTACACTAATAAAGACAGTTCTGAAAACGAAATCAATACCATTCATAATAGCCACCCAAAAGAAGAAATATTTAGCAATAAATCTAACCAGAGAAACAAAAGACTTATACAAAGAAAACTACAAGACAGTACTACAAGAAACCTAGAGAGACTTACAAAAATGGAAGCATATACCATGCTTATGGAGAAGACTTAACATTGTGAAAATGCCAACATTCCCCAAAGCAATCTATTGGTATAATGAAAAACCAATACAGATTCCAACATCATTCTTTAAAGAGATTAAAAAACAGATCACTAACTTTATATGGAAAGGAAGAACAAAGTTGTAGACCTCTTACTTCTTGATCTCAAAATCTACTACACAGCCACAGTGGTCAAAAGAGCCTGTCCCTGAAGAACAAAAGATACATAGATCATGGAACAAAATTATGAACACATATAAATCCATTCACATACAGTCAGGTGACAAAGAGCCAAAACACATAAAATGGTTAAGAGGTATTCTCTTCAACAAATGGTGCCAGCAAAATTGGAAATCCATTTGCAGAAAAATCATACAAAACCCATACGTCACAACCCATACAAAATAAATTACAACATGGATTAAAAATCTCAAAGCAAAACCAAAGCTATAAAGATCATCAATGAAAAAATAGGAATAAGCATTAGGGCTCTGATACATCACTAAAGTTCTCTATCAAATATAACTAAAGGCACACAAATAGCAGAAGACAAAATAGATGAGTAGGCCCTCCTAAAAAATCAGACACTTATGCACATAAAATGATTTCACCAAAAGAGTAATAAGACAGCCCAGAGACTGGAGAGAATTTTTTTTGCCATGACATATCTGATAAGGAACTAATCTCTAAAATTACAGAAAACTACAACATCTCTAGAGTCCTGGTGTGGATCTATAGAATAAGCACTGAATGGCTAACTGTAAGGTCAACAGTTCAAATCCATGAGCCACCCCTCAGAAACCTTATACAGGGCCTCTATGAGTTGAAACTGACTTGATGGCACTTAACAACAACACTTCTACCAGAAAAAGACAATCCAATTTAAAAATGGGCAAAGGGCATGAACAGACACTTCACCAAAGAAGACAATCAGGCCACCAAACATAAAAAATGTTCATGACCATTAGCCACTAGAGAGATGCACATCAAAACAGCAATGAGAAATCATCTAATCCCAGCATTAGAAGCCAAGTTAAAAAAGCAGAAAACAAATGATGGTTAGGGTGTGGAGAGACTGGGACCGTCCTACATTGCTGGTGGAACTGAAAATGATTCAATCACTGTGGAAAATGGTAAAGTGCTTCCTCAAAAAGTTGGAAATTGCAAAACCATATGACCCAGCAATCCCTCTACTTTGTATAGATCCCCAAGAAATAAGAGCAAGGACATGAATAGATAGATGCACGTCCATGCTCATCGCAAAACTGTTCACAGTAGAAAAAATATGCAGACAGCCTAAATGCCCATCAGTGGACAAATAAACAAACTTTGGTACATGCACACAAAGGAATACAACACAACATTGAAGCATAAGATAAACCTATGAAACACTTTATAACAAGGATGAACCTGGAGGATATATGCTGAATGAAATTAGTCAATCACAAAAGGACATATATTAAATGAGACCACTATTGTAAAATCTCAGGGAAAGATTTTCATGCTAAAAGAAATATTCTTTGATGGTTATCAGGGATAAGAGGGAAGGGAAAGTGATTCATTGGTTAGAGAGTAGCCATATGTTAACTTAGGTGATGGGCAAGGCAATATAAAAGAAAAGGGAGGTTGGCAGAAGAATGATGAAGACAGGTAAAGACACAGAGAGGTATGCAAGGGCTAAAGGGGATAGAGATAAATAGTATTATATACCCAACTTTGGAACAATATGCGAGTAGTTACATGGACAGATACACAGGCTGAATGGGTAGAAGGAGGAAAGTGTGAGAGTGCCCACAGGTATATAAGGGTTTGACAGAACATATTTGTACAGGGTACAAAGGTACAGGGGTACCTTTGCAGAAAACACACCTATAAATGTGTGAAGCATATTGTTGTTGTTAAGTGCCATAGAATCAGTTTTGACTTATAATGACCCTGTATACCAAAGAGTAGTTGGTGACCTTGAACCGTTGACCTTGCAGT
This sequence comes from Chrysochloris asiatica, assembly GCF_000296735.1. Taxonomy (NCBI): domain Eukaryota; kingdom Metazoa; phylum Chordata; class Mammalia; order Afrosoricida; family Chrysochloridae; genus Chrysochloris; species Chrysochloris asiatica. The sequence continues at coordinate 994,828 of NW_006408902.1, forward strand.
TCAAACTGACCTTGCAGTCCACTGTATTAACTCACAGCACTACACCCAGATTCCGTGGTGGAGCACACAAGGAGCAAAATGGT
>NW_006408902.1:998815-1014940 GCF_000296735.1 Chrysochloris asiatica
GCTGGAAACATCAAAAGAAGATGGAAGGAGAAAAAAAGAAGAAAGAAGATGGAAGGAATACACAGTCACTATACTAAAGCAAATCAATGGATGTTCAACCATTTCAAGAAGTAGCATATGATCAAAAACAATGATATTGAAGGAAGAAGTCCTAGTTTCACTGAAGGTATTGAACGGAAATTGACAGAATACAAATGGAAATCTTTCAAGAAACTAATGCAGTGCTGCAGGCATTCTCTCATTTATGTCAAGAAATTTGGAAGAGAGTTACCTGGCAAAACTGATTGGAAAAGATCTATATTTGTGTCCTTTCTAAAGAAAGATGATCTAATGGAATGTGGAAATCATCAAATAAAATCATTACTATCACACACAAATAATATTTGCTGAAGAAAGTTCAACATAGATTACTGCAGTACATTGTCAGGTTGCTGCCAGAAATTCATGCCAGATTCAGAAGAGAATGTGGAATGACGGACATCATTGTTGGCATCAGATGAATCTTGGCTTAAAGCAGAGAAATACCAGAAAGATATTTACTTGTGCTTTATTGACTATGCAAAAGGATTTAACTGTGTGGGTCATAACAGAGTAGAATAATATTGGGAAGAATGAGAATTCCAGAACACTTATATTGCGCTCATGAGGAACTTCTACATAGACAAAGAAGCAGTCTTTAAAAGAGAACAAGGGGACACTGAATGGTTTAAAATGAGGAATGATGTGCATCAAGATTGTATCCTTTCACCATACTTACTCAGTTTCTTGTTGTTAAGTGCCACCCAGTTTTTTCGGACTCTTAGTGAACCTCTGTAGCATTTCAAAGGAGCAACTGATAGATTTCAACGGCCCTCCTTGTGGTTAACGGTCCAGTGTCTGTTTACCTTACAGAACCACACCAGGACTCTGTGTGTGTATGTGTGCATAAATATATATTGTTGTTGTTAAGTGCCGTGGAGTCAGTTGGAACTCATGGAGACCCTGCATAGGGTTTCTGAGGAGCTGTTGGTAAATTTGAATCGCCGACCTGTGGTAGCATCACTAGTGTGGCCCTGTCGAATAAATACTGGACTTCAAATGGCAAGGTCCATGGTTCGAGCGCACCAGTCGCTCTGCAGAAGAACGTTGAGGCTTTCTACTGTGAATATTTGAAAGCCTCGGTAGCGCTATACAGGGTTGCTATGAGTCAGAACCAACTCGAGTGCACTTAGCAACAACAACAATAAAGTGAATTATAACATCAGGGATGAATGTACTTCTTAGTGCAATCAACTATACAGGACAAAAAGAACATCATCTGTCCTAAAAACAAAGCTCCTAAGGTGTGAAGGGGCAGGAAACCAAAGGTTAATAGAAATGAGAAATCCAGGAAGGAAGCAGATGAATGCTTTTTATATGGTGGAAATTGTAGCCAATGTCACAAAACAAAATGTGTTTAAATTGCTGAACTAATATGCTCTATAAAGTTTCACCCAAATGGCAATTAAAAAAAAAAAAAAAAGGCATGTTGGAATTCATGAATGATATACCATTAAAATGTTAATGATCTACTTTTGGTTACAATTTTATCTAAATTTATAATAATAGTTTCCAGAAGCAATTAGTTTTTGATGAAATTGCTTTTCTTCTGGAAACAGTTACCAAACCATATCTTAAGTAACCAAAGTTCTTAAACTGAACATTTCTTGTTTGGGATTAATCAAAACGTAGAGTACCTGAGGATGATGAAGTATGGGGAAGTTGGGATAGCTAAGATTTTTTGTCAGCTTGTCTGGGCCAGGATTCTCGGTGGTTTGGCAATTAGAATGTAGTAGTTCCCATGATGAGATCCGCTGTGAACAGCTAATCAATTGAAGGGAAGATTCCTTGGGGGTGTGATCTGCTTCTAATATATTGGAGACTCAGACAGAGCTTGCTGTCTGCTGGGTCTGGATCTTGCATTTGACTTATCCTCTGACCTCTGGTTCTTTGGATTTGAGCCAGTGACCTGCTCTATCCCCTACCAATTCTGGGTGTCAATCAGTACCTTGCCTTCTTACATGCTGGACATGTCTGCCTGCTTGACATCTGACCTGCCAATCATAGGTCACCAGCCCTGCAACTACAAGAGTTAGAAACTTCCAGCCTAACATGTGGTCCATGAGCTTGGGACCCGTCCACCACTACAACTGTATGAACCATTTCCTTGATGTAAACCTCTATCTATCTATCTATGCCATCGAATCAGTTCTGACTCATAGTGACCCTGTACAGGGTTTTTGAGGAGAGCTTGGTTTTTTTTGGACCTCCAGCATTGTAGTTAGCTGTCCAACACTTATCCCACAGTGTCACATGTAGTTCTGACTAGTTTTAATGGCACTGATAATTGTTTACATTAGTAAAGAGAATGCTGCTAACCCATGACATGAGGTGGCAATGTTAATACTCAAAACATTACCACTTGTAAATCAAATATTGATAACAAATTAGATTTTGGATTATTGTCTATTTGTTATTTTTCTGCAGTTTTGTCAAGATAAAAAGTATGAGGAAGCTGTTTGGTTGTTCCTACTGACAATAGACCTAATGGTAAAGAAAGACAACAACTCAGGGCTTCAGAGTTACAGCTGAAGCTGTGCATAAAAGACATCAAAGTTTCCAAATGTGTACTGAAAGAAAGCCTTATTGCTTGTAGTAACAGAGCTGATATTGCCGAAAACCAAGCCCAGAGTTTTATCATAAGAGTGGCAGAATTATGATACCAACTGAATTCCTAGTCTTGAATGGTGTCTGATGCTAAAGAGAGGGCATTGATTGGACAGAAATGGGATCCTGAAACTTGGGGTGGGGGCATATGGGCAGATAATCAGGAAGCTAGGGACACTGAGCCCCTAATTCTGTTGATTCACTCTTGCTTACAGCACCGCCTCTCCCATCTTTGTATGCTGATTTGTTATTAGTAAAACCATTGTCTCCTCTGCTCACACTTGATGAGATTACTTCTACTGGGGCTGCTGGGAAGGTGTCTGGGGGATTGCCTGAGGCAGATGTCTTGCAAGACGTTGCTAAACATTCCCAGGAAACACCTCCACCAATTATTACTTGTAGACCTCCAACTGGAATCCTGGTGTGGCACTACAGGGTAAACACTGGACTGATAACCACAAGGTTGGCAGTTCAAACCCACTAGCTGCTCCTTGGAAACCCTATACAGGGTTGCTTTGAGTCAAAACCAAATTGACAGCACTTAATAACAACAACAAGAAGTCTTACAACTAAATTTAAGTCCCTGGCAGTCCTGAAAGGTGAAGTACAAATTATGATTAAAGAAGTATGAAGCAATCTAAAAGAACTACTTGATTTTTTTAATACCTACAAACAGAAACCTGAAGAATATGTGTGGGAATGACTATTAAGGGTGTAGGATAATGGTACAAGGAACCTAAGGCTGAATCAGCCTGAATTTATTAATATGGGCTAACTAAGCACAGATTCTTCATTTGATGTTTCAGTTCAAGAGGTTAGGGTAATGAGGGAACAAATCTTTACAGCAAGGATGATTCCTACATCCTCCACACACAGAGTAGACAGGGATGGGCAACTTGGACATTGGCTACTCAAAGTGGTGGTGGTGGTGGTGGGGCTACAAAGGCAAGAAGTGACTGGCTTACAAGCTTTCAAGAGGGAACCTAGATCCAGAGGGTATGGAGGAAGGTAGAATCTCCACTGAGTAGTATCCAATCCGTCTAAGCGGGGCTGATGAAAGGAAATGCGGATAGGTCTCTTGTGATACAATAGTGAATAAATTGTTATCGGGACTGATTGTGAGGGTTGGAAATGTAAAGGTAGACATTTTGTAGCAAGGAGGTGAGTGATTAACTTTGCAGTCTAGGAGTGGAGGTCCTTGGGACCCTCAAGGTAGAAGAGCCGAGAGCGGGACACTACCCAGAGAAGCAGAGATGGAGGCAAAGATGATGACATGGAGAGATGTAGCAGCTGGGGACTTTAGACCCAGAGAAGGAGAGGAGCTGTGTGCGGACAACCTGGGGACAGGCTTGTAGGGTATACCCTTTGGTTGTTTGATGATGCATGGAGGGGATTGCAACCATGGCAATGAAATGATATACGATAGGATAAATGTAAAACTGATGTTCTCCCATGTAAATAATTATAATAATAATAAATAAATATTATGACCCAAAAAAGAGAGGTTAGGGTAAGTTTATTTGGTTGGTTCATTTAAGCATGGATTGTGGAGTACCCCATAATACATCAAGTTGAAGTATCAGACCTACCTTGATATACAGTAGACAAAGGCTTTTTGAAAAGACTGAAAGTTGGCTAGAGAAGGGCCTTCATTTAGGTTATGCCTCTTTCTGGTTTCATAAAAAAAATGACATCAACACTTAATGCAGGGACAACAGCAACCCCAAGAATTGTTTTACAGATGAGGAAACTGCATACAGAAAGAAGCATACATCACATGGGAGAGTTTTTCTCATCTCCCACCTCTTTGTTCAGTACTGAGTTGTGTATATGAATCTTATGATTGGATCAAGCTCCCCATAGAGGTAAGATTTTAACTGAAGTCATTTTGAGCAAGAGGTCCATTCTTTTTTCAATGCCTTTCCTCTAAATGGTATAATTGAGTGACTTCAGCAACAAAACATTTTGCAGTGAAGAGTGTTTTTCCCCCTGCCCCCTCTTATATATTGCCCCCTCCCCCAACACCCAAGCTATCCTATGTCTATTCCCTACCCTGTGCTCCATCTTCCCCTCCCTCCCCTCCCCTCATCCCATACATCCTGGTGATCAGCAAATATTTTTTACCCGTTTTAGACTGCGTCCTTTTTCTTAACCTTTTACAATAATGGTCCTGTACAGTACTCAGTGAAGAGTGTTTGCTTGCATAAATGATACTGACTTTTTGTTGAACAGCAACTTGGGACCAGAGAGCACTTAGATACTAACCAAAGCACTGGTGAGCTGAAGCTACCCAGAGGCACTTAGGGAAGAAAGGTCCTTTTGATCTGCTTCTTAAAGGTCACAGTCTTGAAAACCTGATGTAGCACTCCTACTCTGATATATATGGGTTTGCATGTATCCGAATCAACCCAACAACAATTACTTGGTTTTCTTTTTGTTAAAAATATCAAGATAGTGCTCACTTCAGCAGCACATATACTAACATTGGAACGATACAGAGAAGATTAGCATGGCCTCTGCACAAGGATGACACGCAAATTCGTGAAGCGTTCCATATTTTGGGATATAGAAGAAAAATTTCACTTGCTATTTGTTTTAGAAACAGCTAAATACCTAGATAATTGCAAATTTAAACTGTCAGAATCTGGTCAAGTCAAAGGGAAACTATTAGAATGCTGCTTAAAAAGCAAAAAGGGAAACTTTTTGCTCGGTCCTTGAAGTGTGTCCCCCACAGGGCCGAATGGCCTAGGATCCCCACCTGTGCTACTCAGTATCTATTGGTTGGTGTAGTGGGCTCCAATTGCACGCTTTTTATTTTTTTCATATAGGAGAAAGTAATGACCACAATTCCCATTTGGTAATAGTATTGTGGTCCCATTACTCATAGTATTTGTTTCTGATGAATGATTATGGTCTATATATAAAAATGTAAGATTAAGTGTTGCTGAATTAAGTTAGCGTTGTTGTGTTCTTCGAAGTGTGGTGACAAATGAAACCCATGGAAAGATGATTTCATGTTATTCTCATGGTTTTTTGCTATGCTGCTTTCCAAATATGAATTAAATGTCTGCATTAGTATGGTGATTTCAGTTCTGTGAACTACTTTAGGATCTATACCAATTAAAAAGTCTCACATTCTGCCTGTTGTCCTTCAGTAGGCATTCATGGCTGCTTGACAGCCATTCTCTGCTTTTTGTCGTCACCTGACGGTGAAACATGGCCTGTCATCTCTTGCTTGTTTGAAATCTTGCTGAAAATGTTCTTGTTTGCAGTTTGCTGTGTGGGCAGGGGTGGGATGTTTGTTGGCTCTTGTGTTTATTCACCAATTTGTACATTATTTGCTGTCCTTTACTACTGTAAACAGTAAATATAATTTGGTTTTAAAAAATCAAGATAGCTAAGACACATTTCATGAATTAATAGAGAAGGGTTGTGAATATATTTATCTTCATTACCACCATTTCTTTGTATGTAATTTGTCATACCATAGTAGCATGCGTGTTGCTGTGATTCTGGAAGTTATGTCATGGATATTTTAAATACCAGCAGGGCCACCCATGGTAGACAGGTTTCAGATGAGCTTCCAGATGAAAACAGATTAGGAAGAAGAAGAGATGCACTATTTCCAAATATGTAGTCACTGAAAACCTTATGAATAGCACTGGAACATGGTAAGCACCAGAATATTGAATATTGAAACATGATGAAGAGAACCAGAATGTTGTCAGATATAGTGCCAGAAAATGAGCCCCTCAGGTTGGAAGATACTCAAAATGCTACTGGGGGAGAAAGCTGCCCCCTCAAAGTAGAGTTGATTGTGATGATGTAAAAGGAGTAAAGCCCTTAAGAGTTGCTGATGGGGCACAACTCAAAAAAGAAGAGAAACAGCTGTAAATATCCATTAATAATCAGAACATGGAATGTTCTAAGTATGAATCTAGGAAAACTGGAATTTGTCAAAAATGAAGTACAACGTCTAAACATTGATATTCTAGGCACTGGTGAACTGAAATAGACTGAAAGTGTACATTTTGAATCTGACAATCACATGGTTTACTATGCTGGGAATGACACATTTAAGAAGAATGGTGTCACATTCATCATCAAAAAGAACATATCAACATCTGTATTGAAGCACAACACTGACTGTGATAGGATAATATCCAAAAGCTTACAAAAAAGACTGGTTAATACCACTATTATTCAAATTTATGAAGCAACGACTAAAGTCAATGATGCGGAAATTTAAGAATTCTACCAACTTCTTCAGTCTGAAGTTGATTAAACGTGAGAACAAGATGTTTTGACAATTACTGATGATTGGAATGTTAAGGTTTCAAACAAACAGAAGGATCAGTATTTGGAAAATATGGCCTTGGTGATAGAAACGATGCTGGAGATTGCATGAAAGTCAGTGAAATTTGTAGCAGAAGCAAGAAAGGTAGTGTTTTCTGATCTGTGGCAGCCAGCAGACTCCCAGAGTGGCCACGTTGGGCATGACAGAGCAGTTGAAGGATCAGAGGAGCGCTCCCACCACAGAGGTCTGACCTATCCATGGAGATAAAGGTGTATAACATTCTTTTTTTTTATTCCTTTCTGTTCATTGGTCTCTCGCTGTCTGCACACCTCAACTTTGGTCACTAGAGGGGGTGCCTGAGCGAGTGGACATCCCCCAGCCCTGAAGAGTTTTACAACAGATGCACATGGATCTGCTCAACAAAAACCACTAAGAACTGCTTAAGACGGCTACAGCCAGCCCTGATCTGTTTATCACTAGGAATGAGGATTGTGGAGTGGGAGAGGGACAGACTATAAAGGAAACAGGCTGAAAATTAACTCATGAATAATGCCGTAAGGACTAGCAGTAACATCTTGAAATTTCTCAGGTGGTCTTGAAGGCAAGAAGCCAAGAGAGGGGCATTAAAGTCTTACATATATTTTTCTGCAGATTTTTTTGCCTCTTTCTTTTCTGTGTTTATAGACTATAAGATCCAATTTGTTTTGTTTTATTTCTGTACCTGTTTAATTTTTTGGTCCCTCTTTTACCTTCAGGGGGCTCTTTCTGTCCCCACATTACTCAAGAAGAGACAGCAATTACAGTCATATAGCCACACTATAATCACACCCTATAAAATCCCACTGTCCAGAAAGAGCCAATACCAGCTGCTATACACTAGATAGACAGCCAACACCTACTACAGTTACTCTGAATTGAGTAATAAGAAAAGTGAAAAGGGAAGTACATCTCCTGATCACATCTACCTGTAGGCAATCAGAAAGCATAATAATACAATTATTGAAGATGCTCAAAACACAAGTGACCATATTGGCATATGTCCAGAAATAAGATAGAGTCATGGAGACAAATGTGCTGGAGGTAGACCTACTAGACTTACCATTGGAAGGAGAGCAGGCGTTGAAAATATCTGAAAGGAATTCAGGAAAATGATATTGAGATAGATCTAAACACTCCACAGAGGGATTGAGAAAAATAAGGAAGAAATCAGGAAAGTGCTACAAGAACAATCAAATAAGATAGATATAGCATTGGAAACAATTCAAAACCTACAAAAAGAGGTCCAAACAATTAATAATAAAATGTCAGAAATGGACAATACACTGAAAGGACAAAGGAGTAGAGTTAAAGGAGTGGAAGCCAGAACCAGAGATCTGGAAGACAAATCTCTAAATACTGCTAACATAGAAGAGATAAAAAAGGATTTAAAAAATCTGAAAAAAGTCTGAGATTCATGTGGGATAACATGAAGAGAAATAACTTAAGAATTATTGACATTACAGAACAGGAAGAATCACACAAGTCCACAGATGAGATCATTGAAGAGCTACTGGAAGAAAATTTCCCTAACATCCTGAGATAAGCATTCAAGAAACTCAAAGAACTCCAAGAAAGATAGACCCCAAAAGAAAATCACCAAGATATATCATGATCAAGCTCTTCAAAATCAAAGACAAGGAGAGAATCCTGAAAGCAGATAGGGAAAAGAGAAGTGTTATTTACAAAGGCAAACAAATCAGATCTCTCAGCAGAAACCATACAGGCAAGAAGGCAATGGGAAGACATGTATAAAATCTTGAAAGAAAAATAACTTCCAACCAAGAATTGTCTATCCAAGCAAAGCTGTCAATCAAATACAACAGTGTAATTTAAAAAAAAAATTCTCAGATAAACAGAAGCTAAGGGATTTTGCCAAAGTCAACCCAGTGCTTTAAAACATCCTAAAGGAAGTTCTTTGGACTGAGAACAATCAAGAACAAACAACAACAAGAGATTGACATACGTGGCAGCACCACCCAGGACTCAATTGACAGATGGAAGAGTCCAGAACAGAATAAAACTATAAGAATGAATTCAGAGGATCTAGGAGGTCAGTCTATGAGCAAAACAATTACAATGTGAAAGAAGGTACAAACATAGGAACAGAGATCCAGGTGGTGAAGAGATCATGTAGATTGCAGGATAAAACAGACTGTTTTAAATGGAGGCAAGAGATGATAGAATATAGAATAACCTCAAAGAAAATTAATAGTTCACAACATACCAAGAAAATGAAAATCCAAGAACATGGAAACATTAAAACTATGAAGAAACTGACAAGAAAGAACACACAACAAAATGTGAACTCAGCACAGAAGGCATGCAGAACATAGAAACCAGCAGCACCACAAAACTCAAACACAATGACAGCAATTAATCTATGCCTATTGATAAAGGTCACGATGAGTCGGAACCGACTCCACGGCACATAACAACAACAACATAATAAAGGAAGAAATTGACCAGGTTATCATAAAAACTCCCAGCCCAAAAAAAGTCCAGATCCAGAGCTTCACTGGTGAGTTTCACTAAACATTTAAGGAAGAGCCATATATATACAATTAGATATATAGATAGTCCCCAAGTGGTACAAGCAGTGTTCTCTGAACAACTAACCTGAAGGTTTTGGTTCAAATCCACCTAGGGCTATCACAGAGTAAAGCAGTGGTGATCTGATTCCAGAAAGCTTATAATCAAGGAATGTTAACACAGTACTACATGGAGCTCACACATGGGATCACCGTGAATAAAAATCAACTTGTCTGCAACATAATTTTTTTTGTTATATATTTGGATAATGTAACTGGCTAATGCACTTGGTCCTGAGATTGATCTTTGTAGATCAAAATCCTCATCCTCCCTTCCCTGAGCAGACAGCACTGTATTGAATTTGAAGATTTTGATTGTTTGCGTCACTATGGGTTGGAAATGACTCGGCAACACTTAACAACAACATATCTAATTGTGTTTATTTTTAAACTGCATATTACTGGAAACTTCTTATTTATTTACTGTGTTTCTGTTGTATTTTGCTTGGTTTTGTTTGGAGGAGTCATTTTTTTTTTTTTTTAATGTTTTATTGTGAATTATGTGATAGTCTACATGGGAGAACCTTAACTTTAGATTCATCCTATCATATATCATTTCATTGCCATGATTACAATCCCCTTCATGCACCATCAACCAACCAAAGGGTTGATGCAAGCCTCCCCCCCAGTCACCAGCACAGAGCCCCTTTCCCTCTCTGGGTCTAAAGTCCCCAGCTGCTCCATCGCTCCACTTGATCGTCTCTGTCCCCATTTCTGGCGTCACTGCTTCTCTAGGTAGGGTCCTGCTCTCCGCTCTTCTCCCTTGATGGTCCCAGGGACCTCCGCTCCTAGACTGCAAAGTTGATCACTTCCCTCCTTTTGCTACAAAACATCTTGTGTTACATTTCCAACCCTCACAATCAGTCCTAATAACAATTATTCACTCTTTTATCACAAGAGACCTATCCACATCTCATTTCATCAGCCCTGCCCAGACAGATTGGATACTACTCAGTTGAGATTGTACCTTCCTCATGCCCTCTGGATCTAGGTTCCCTCTTGAAAGCTTGTAAGCCAGTTACTTCTTGCCTTTGTAGCCCCTCCCCCCCTCCCCCGGTCCCTATTTTGGGTAGCCAATGTCTAAGTTGTCCATCCCTGTCTACCCTGGGCATCAAGGGGGTGGGAATGGTGCTCACTGTAAAGATGTGTTCCCTCTTTTGAGCTACTGCATCCGTAGGTGTAGGTCAAGTTCATCAAATTGTATCAGATGACTCTTTTTTTTTTTTAACTCTTCTTCCTTCTTCTAGTTGAGCTCTGATCATCCAGTCATTGAAGCCAGGTCAAGTGGGTATTATCTGCAAGTGTGGGTGTTCTTGTGCATATGCCCTCTCTTCTTATCAGCTGGATGCTTCACTCTCCACTCTAGTCCTCTGTGGCTAGGTCACTGACACTGGGCCCAAGAGTCTGCAGGTCTTGCCACACTGCTGGGCAACCAGCTCTCCACCCAGGTTCACAGGAGCCTATTGAACGTTGTAGGACTTAGCTCGCAGCTTCATTGGTGTTTTTCCCTTACTTCCCCTTATCGGTGACGAGCGTGGTCACCAATCAGAGTGTGTATTCCCATTGACTCAAAATCTAAGAAGGTTATTTGCCCTGAGGGGATCTGACCATTTGTCTTGATGTGTCTTGGACAAGCAACTTGCTTGTTCTGGTAGTAACAGTTGGTCTGCCACTATTGTTTTGTATTTTTCCTGTACATCTTTCTTTCAAGAAGTATCTTCTGTTCTTCTAGCTGCTCCATGGTGGTCTGCTGGTCCTTTCAAGTGGAAATTTCCCATCTCTGAAGATCTGGATGTGGTTCAGGCTTCCACCTATAGTCTTATGTAAACTTGCATCCCTTTCATGAAACCGACTTGGTCATGATTTATTATATTTTTGATGTGACGTTGGATTCTGTTGGCTAGTATTTTGTTGAGAATTTTTACGACTATATTCATGAGGGTTATTGGTCTATAGTTTTCTTTCATAGTGACATCCTTCCCTGGTTTTGGTATGAGGGTTATGCTTGCTTCATAAAAATTATTAGGGAGCTTTCCATCCACTTCTATATTCTGGAATAATTTGAGTAGAATTGGTGAGAGTTCTTCCCTGAATGTTTGGTAGAATTCATCCATAAAGCCAATTGTTCCTGGATTTCTTTTGGTTGGGAGTTTTTTGATGACCTGATCAATTTCTTCTTTTGTTATGGGTTTATTCAAGCTTTCTACTTCATTCTGAGTAAGTTTAGGTAGGTCTTGTTTTTCTAGAAATATATCCATCTTTTTAGGTTTTTGAATTTGTTGGAGTACAACTCTTCATAGTACTCTGTTATTAATTTTCCTTTTGATTTCATTTTGTTCTGTTGTGATATCACATCGCCCATGTGCTTTCTAATGTGAGTTATTTATGTCCTCTCCCTCTTTTCTTTTGTTAGCTTTGCCAATGGTTTGTCAATTTTATCATTCTTTTCAAAGAACCGGCTTCTTGTCCTGTTGATTCTTTCTATAGTTTTTTGATTTTCCATCTCATTAATTTCTGCTCTTATCTTTATAATTTCCTTTCTTTTGGTGACTGTAGGTTCCCTCTGCAGGTCGGCTTCCAATTGGAGATGCTGCATTAATGTGTCAGTTTTGGTTCTTTCCTATTTTGGATGTGCACATTTATCACAATGAATTGTCCTCTCAGTACCACTTTCGCCTTGTCTTAAAATTTTTGGTATGCTGTGTTTTCATTCTTGTTTGTTTCTAGGAACTTTGTGAATTCACGTTTAACTTCTTCTTTTACCCAGTTGCTTTTTAGCAGGGTGTTTTTCAGTTTCCATACATTCAACTTAATTTCCTTGGTTTTCTTATTGTTGATTTCAAGTTTTATAGTGTTGTGGTCTGAGAAGATGCTCTGTAGAATTTTGATATTTGTAAATTTATGGAGGCTTGCTTTGTGACCTAACACATGATCAATTCTGGAAAATGATCCATGCGCACTGGAGAAGAATGTATATTGTGCTGTTGTTGGATTGAATGCTCTGTATACATCTATGAGGTCAAGTTGGTTGACTGTGTTGTTTAGTTCCTCTGTAACTTTGTCGAGTTTCTTTCTGGTTGTTCTGTCCCTTTTCAAAAGTGGTATATTAAAATCTCCCACATAATTTTAGATTTATCTATATCTTTCTTAAACTCTAGTAAGGTTTGCTTCATGTATCTTGGTGCTCTTTCATTGGGAGCTTAGATATTTATTATGATTATGTCGTCTTGTTCAATTGACCCTTTGATCATGAGATAGTGTCTTTCTTTTTCTCTTATGCTGATTTTTATCTTGAATTTTACTTAGTCGGAGATTAGTATTGCCATTCCTGCTTGTTTATTGTTGCAGTTAGCTTGGTAAAATTTTCCCCATCCTTTAACTTTTAGTTTATTTTTGTCTTTGTGTGTAAGATGTGTCTCTTGCAGGCAGCATATTGAAGGGTGTTGTTTTCTTATCCATTCTGCCTCTCTCTGTCTCTTCACTGGTGCATTCAACCCATTGACATTCAACGTCATTATCGTTAGGTACGAATTAATTGCTGCTATTATGTTACTTTTTTTGGTTGTGCTGTTCATTCTTTTGTTTTGCATGCCTTCTTGTGTTGGATTTATGTTTTTTGTGCTATTTCTTGTCAGTTTGTTCTTAGTTTTCATGTTTGCTTGTTCTGCTTGGAATTTCATTTTGAAGGTAAGTTGTGAAGTATTTACATTCCTTGGGGTTACCTTATAGTCTACTAACATTTGTCTCCCTTTAAGAGAATCCATTGTATCCTGTAATTTACTTAGCATCCTCACCACCTGGATCTCTGCTTCTACATTTGTCCCTTCTTTGACATTGATATAATTTCGTTCTTCGGTTGACCTCCCAGCTCCCTTGAGTTCGTTGTTGTAATCTTGCTATCCATTGTCTGAGTTCCACATGGTGTTGCCACACCTGTCAATCTCTGGTTGTTGTCTGTTCTTGCTGGGTTTCAGTCCGCAGAACTCCCTTTTAGGATGTTTTGAAGTGCTGGGTTTGTTTTGATAAAATCTCTCAGATTTCATTTATTGTGGAGTTTTTTGATCACCCCATCGTATTTGATTGATAATTTTGCTGGATAGACATTTCTTGGTTGGCAGTTTTTTTTTTCTTGTAGGCTTTTGTATATGGCTCCCATTGCCTTCTTGTCTGCATGGTTTATTCTGAATAGTCAGAGCTTACTCTGATTTGCTTGCCTTTTAAAGTGATATTTCTCTTCTCCCTGGCCGCTTTTAATATTCTCTCCTAGTCTTTGATTTTGGAAAGCTTGATTATTATATGTATTGGTGACTTTCTTTAGGGAACTATCCTTCCTGGGGTACATTCGGCATCTTGAATGGTTATCTTCTCATCTTTCAAGATATTAGGGAAATTTTCTTCCAGAAGCTCTTCAACTAGCTCCTCTGTGGACTTCTCTGATTCTTCCTGTTCTGGAATGCCAATAATTCTTAATTCCTTCCTCTTCATGTTATCCAGCATGAATCGTAGGCTCTCTTCAGATTTTTTTTTTTTTATCCTTTTTTTTCCACTTGGTCTTCTATCTTAGCAGTATTGAGGGATTTGTCTTCCAGCTTGCTAGTTCTGGCTTCCATCTCTTCTATTCTGCTCCTTTCCCCTTTCAGTGTATTGCCCATTTCTGATATCTTATTATTAATCATCTGGACCTCTTTTTGCAGGTTTTGAATTGTTTCCAATGCTGTATCAATCTTATTTGATTGCTCTTGTAGTACTTTTCTGACTTCTTCCTTGTTTTCCTCCACCCCTTTTCGGAACATTTGAATTTGTTTCCATATCATTCTTCTGAAATCTTTCTCAGGCATGTGCAAAACCTGCTCTTCCTCTTCTAGAAAGCCCCTTTCTGTCTCCAGCTCATTTGTCTCAGCTACTCTCTTCTGTTTTTGGACATGTTTTGATATCATTTGTTGTTTTTTATTCATCATTTCTGATAGTTATGTGTTTGTGTGTGTTTTTAAAGCTTAATTGGATGTTTGTTGTTTGTTATTAAGCTTACTGGGAGTATCCTGGTGAATACAATCAAGAGATAGGCTTCCCCTTTCTCATGCAATGCTTAGCAGGTGTTGTTGGCTTGTGTCTCAGTGGTGGAATATAATGGGGTATGCTTACAGCTTGGCTATATGGCCATGATTGTGGTCTCTTCTTGGGTAACGTAGGGAGAAAAGGCTCCCACCTCCAGGAAAGATGTGTGATCAAAAGGACCAAAAGCAGAAGTAATATAAATGCAGAGACCAATACCAACACTTTGGAACAGAAATGAAGCTGTGGCCGATTGTCCTGAGCTACACGGATAGTGTGTGTGCAAGTAGAAGCCTCCCGCAGTGGGTGAGGGTGTCCACTCTTTCAGGCCCCTCCTCTAGTCACTATAGTAGAGGTGCACAGGTAGATATTGAGAAGTTAATGGGAGAAAGATTGTCCACTATTTTTGTCTCTGAAGGTCAGTTAGGTATCTGCGTGTGCACAGCATAGTTCTCAAGATGGTTGAGTCCTTTTATGTCGGGGTTTTACAGATTGTATTATAAGGGTCCTGCACACTGAGTCCTGGTAGCACAGTGGCCATGAATGGGGCTGCCAACCACAAGGTCAGCGGCTCGAAACCACCAGGCAGCCTGCTGGAGAAAGGTGAGGCACTCTGCTCCCGCAAAAACCCACAGCCCCAGAAACCCTGCACAGAGTTGCCTGGAGTCAGAACCAACTCCAAGGCACACAGCCACCAAGGGTCTAGCTCAAATTAATCTTAGGGCTGTGTCTCCACAGCTGACATCATTAGTGGCCACCAAGCTCTCTCTTTTTGTACTGTGGGGGAACTGTGGGGTCAGGGCTGGGTTTTTTTTGGTGCACATCCTTCCACCTGATGGTGTCCTGGCTGAGCGAAGAAGGCAGGAGAACTGTGTAGAGTCTCTCTGCGCCTCTTTATGCAAGTGTCTCTACGCCGCTTTTAGAGCAGGTTCACTGAGCTGGAATGGCTATAGACCCGCCCTCTAAACTCTGCCTGGGCAGGGTAGCCACGGAGGGAGGCCTGTCTCCCGAATCCGAACTCACAGTATTTGCCTTAATATCGTGATTTTTTTCACTTGCAAGTGCAGAAAACTGATGTCCTGGACCTTATGGTAGATCTGGAACTCTGGAGTTGTTCTGTGAGAGATTCTTGCATAAGATCTCAGTCCCTCTCTAGTGCGGAGATTTCCCTACCTGACTTTCTCCTCAGCCGCCAAAACAAACCGGAAGTCCTGGATATGTTCTTTTTGACAATGAATGCAACACCATGCCTCTTCAATTCGTCATATCTGACATAGTTAACCATATAGTCATCAGATTCAAAATGACCAATACCAGTCCATTTCAGCTCACTAATGCCTAAGATATTGATGTTTATGCATTCCAGTTCATTTTTGACAACTTCCAATTTTCCTAGATTCATACTTCGTACATTCCATGTTCTGATTTTCAATGGCTGTTTACAGCTGTTTCTCCTCATTTTGA
>NW_006408902.1:1015790-1022842 GCF_000296735.1 Chrysochloris asiatica
ATATATATATATATATCCCACAAATATGAGTTTGAAAGAGGATATTTATACATGGATATTTACCTTTCTTGCAAACACAGCTATGAATGTGGCAGAGCATACTGCAGGCAAGATGATGAAAACTTCCTAGAGGTTATAAAACATCTTAAGACCATGATTTGCTTGGCCTAGGGTCTCAGACCAAGGACACCATATTCAAGTAGAATAACATAGCCTGCAAAGACCATGTTCTACATCCTACTTTGGTGAGTTGAGTATGGGATCTTGAAAGATCATGAGTGGCCGTGAGTGATCATATGAGTGATCATGAGTGCACTTTGTGTGGAAGACCATCTAAGGTCTGTCTATGTGTGGGAGAAATAAGACTGATGAGAATCTAAGATGCTTGGAACCAATTAATCCAGTGGACTAATGGAACGTATGAGCATCAGTCTCCAAGACTCTGAGACCAGAAGAACTAGACAGTGCCTGGCTACCACCAACTACTCTGAAAGAGAGTCCCAGATAGAGTGGGAGAAAATGTGGAACAAAATTCAAAATTATTAAAAACAAACAAACCAACAAACATGAGACTATAGCCCTCAACCTCCATTTAGTATTGGCAAGGAATTCACGCTGGTGTCCCAATTTTTTCAGTCAAGTAGTACATAGGTATATAGGGGAAACAGCAACACATAAGTATGCTCACCATAAAATGGTCAATCATTCAAAATCAAAAGGGCAATATTTTCCTAAGCACAAAGTTGAGAAGGGTTGGGAAGCTGAGAGGAATGCCAGTGGAAACCACAGGGAGGAAGCAGGGAAGCTTGTTGCTTGGGGTGGTTTGCAATCATTGAGATGAAACAAAGTGTATGACTTGTTGAATATAAAACTGATGATCTTGTCTGTAAACCTTTACATAATTCGCAACAATAAAGTTTTTTTTTTTTTTTTTTTTTAAAAAAGAACCCTTGTACAGAGTTGCTGAGTCAGAACCAACTAGAAGGCCTTTAACAACAATAGCATGTATAAATACACATTCGAGGACTTCAAAAAATTCCAATACCTTTAAACATTTTTTTGGAGTTATAATTTAATATTTATTTTAAAATCTCACCTGCCAACTTAGCATTTTCCACCAACTCAGGAAGCAGGCTTTAGGTGCTTTAGGTGTTTAGGTGCTGTCATTGTGGGAGCCTTAATAGCAGCTATTACTGTCTTTTTAGACACTTGCTTAGCTTTTTTTGTTTTTTTTTTGCTTCCTTGACAGCCCTGAAGGCCTGTTCTCATTGAGTCTTTCTAACTTCAGGTTTCTGATTTCTCTTTGTTATTATATCAGTGGTTGTAAGTCAGGCTGCTAACCTCAAGGTCAGCAGTTTGAAACTAACAGCTGTTCCACAGGAGAAAGATGAGGCTTTCTGCCCCCATAAAGATTTACAGTCTTTACAAGGTCATTATGAGTCAGAACCAACTGTACAGCACATAACAACCACCAACCATTGAATCAGCAAAAGATGTTCTAGTGATGGCCCTCTGGAATTTGACTGCACTGCAGTTTCTTTTCTTTTGAATTTCTTTTTTTGTGCTTTCTTCTGTAAAGGACAGTCCAGTTTATGTGCCAAGGGTTCTTCTTGAAAATAAATGCAGACTCTCGTTTTGCATTGAGAAACCAGCTGAAACTGCACAGTTTGACCTTCATGGCTGTGATTGCAGGGTTACAGGGAACTTTTTTGAAGCCCTCTTGGAGACAGTAGCTATATAACTAGTTAATTTACATACATATATAAATTTCTGTGCATTGCTTTTCATTGGTATAATTCCTATCTTTGAGAGTTGTTATAAGAATTAAATGAGCAACCAGGCAGGTTTCTGATGCCTATAAAATTTTAAACAAATGTTCATATCCTTCCTCCTTTCCCTTTTAAAAATAATAATTGTGGGACACTGCTAAACTATATGGCATCTGATGATCACATCTGATTATTTATATCTTAGATAAGGGGAATTGTATGCTTTCCATTCTGTAATCTAGAGGAACTTATAATTTAGCTTTAAGAATATGAATTTTAGTTAAGAAAATTATATCAACCTCTTTTTTTTGTTGTTGTTACTCTATCTCCAAAAGCAATTTTCTTTTTATGTAATCAGTCATTTCTTGCATCAAATGTTTAGAGAAACTGGTTTTTAAGATGTATAAGCTGTGGGAACATTCCAGTACTGTGGCACCCAAGAATGCTTAATAGTGAGGCTCACAGACCCCTGATGGGAGGTCTGCAGGCCAGATGGAAATCGTAAGCTTGTGCTTTATTTCTTTATTTATGTAACCTAATATGCTTGGAAAGTAACTGTCTTCCTTGCATCTACCACATATATTTATAATGTAGAATATTTTAAAAAACAAACCTTTAACTGTTCTACATTATCAGTTTAAAAAGGCTATCATCTTTATACATTGATATGCAATTTTGAACTGCTAAATATGACCTGTTTAGATATTATATTTTAAAAATAATATACTCATACAAGTAGAAAATTAAACTAGTTCCAAGAACAACACATAACTTTTTAAGTCATATTTTACCTACTATTAAAAATGTGGTTATTGCATTACTAAAATATATCAAAATAATTTATGGCTTTTAGAAAATTTACAGTGCCTGGCCTTACTAAAAATAAAAAAAGAAGAAGAATCAAGGTAGAGATTGGTGTATAGAAGTGTTCTTTTATTTATTTTTTTGATATTTTTAGTGCCTAAAACTTTATTACAAAAATTCTATACATAGAAAAGCAAACATTCAGCCTTAACTTTTAGAATATGACTTTTACCTTCTTTTAAAATTGGGGAGGTTTTAACATTTCATAAATTCTTTTCAAATTAAACCATTTAAAAAAGTTATCAGAATATTTTAATGAACAATTTAAAAGAACTGATGAGTTATATAATTATTTATTTGCTATTTCATTTCCCCTTCCATGAAAACACTATTTGGGAAAATGAGATGATTAAAGTCTTGGCAGATTTTAGAGAAGTAGTAGTTGGAAGGAGTTAAGGCTGTACAGAAAGTTCTGGAAGATGAGGATGGGGAAGCAATCACCCATTGGTAAGGTCCCAAACATAGCATTAACTGCACATGCAGCACCAAAGCTCTGGCACCTCATAGACTTGAATCTGTATTTGTGGTGGGCATACAGACAACTTTTCAGTCCTTATTTTAACATATATATTTATTCCCTCAGAACCCTCTAATCTTTCTCAACTTCTGGGGCTCCAGTCTCACCTGGACCTGAGCCCACATTTCTGGTCCTCTCTTCTAATATCTCTTACTGCACTTCCCCCAAGGCTGGTACTCTACCCTGGTTCTTTCTCTTCACACTTGCCCAGGCTGATCCCATCAACTCTTAGTGTTTCTTCTCTCCACTGATACAGCCACATTTTATTTTCAGCCACATCTCTTTCCCCTAGATACAAAATCTTCACATTTCACTCTCTTCTTGGGTGAATTATTGTTCCTTTGCTTCATAAATCTACTCCCCAAATGTTTTATGTTAATTTTAGGTAACACAATTCATTAAATGTCCTAGACTAGATTAATTAGTCATATTTGATTTTTGGACTCTATCTTTGTCTCATCTACTTAATCCCTGGTTTCTATCCTATTGATTTTATTCCCTAAATGACATTCAAATCTTTAGCCTCCTCTCTATCCCAACTCTAGG
Source organism: Chrysochloris asiatica (assembly GCF_000296735.1). NCBI lineage: Eukaryota > Metazoa > Chordata > Mammalia > Afrosoricida > Chrysochloridae > Chrysochloris > Chrysochloris asiatica. Next base: position 1,019,487 of record NW_006408902.1, read on the forward strand.
GTCTAGTTCATATTTTTCTCAGTATGTCTTACTTCATCTTTTAAAATAGCTGCTTAACTGGTTTCTGCTAGCTTTTCTCCACTCATCCTAATTATTATAATCTATGGAACAATTAAAGGAGCTCTGGTAGTGTAGTGGTTATGAATCGGGCTGTGAACCTCAAAGTCAGCAGTTTGAAACTACCAGCTGCTCCGCTGGGAGAAAAATGAGGCTTTCTGCTCCCGTAAAGATTTATAGCCTCGGAAACCCTGTTCAGGGTCGCTATGGGTCGGAACCAACTCGACATCAGTTAACAACGATGATGGTACAACTAGTGATCTTCCTACAACACAAGTTTAGTCTTTTTTCTTTAATTAAAAAGGCCAAATTCCTTTTTTAAAAAATGTTTTATTGTGAATTATGTGATAGTTTACATGGAAGAACATTATCTTTACATTCATCCTATCTTACATCATTTCATTGCCATGGTTACAATCCCCTCCATGCATAATCAACCAACCAAAGGGTATACCCTGCAAGCCTGCCCCCAGGTCGTCAGCACACAGCCCCTCTCCCTCTCTGGGTCTAAAGTCCAAATAGATTTTTAATCCCACTTCTGACATAGTGGTTCCTTTTGCAGTCCTTGGGTGTGCTGGACTGCCATGTCAATTTGAACATCAAGGTCAGTGGTTCAAGCTCACCAGCTGCTCCTTGAAAACCCTATACAAGGTCATTAAGAGTTGGAACTGAAACGACTTCACTTAACAACAACAATAACAATAGTGGCTTTACAGCTGATTAAAGATAAGCCCAAACTTTAACCTTTCCTTTCTAAGCAGGAAGGGACCCTGGTGGTGCCGTGGGTTAAGCATTGGGATGCTAACCAAAAGGTTGTCAGTTCAAATCCACCAATCACTCCTTGGGAGAAAGATGAAGCCATCTGTTTTCATAAAGACTTGCAGTCTCTCACCAAAGAATGTATTCAAGCAGCCAACAAACATATTAATGATCTGATAATGATCATTAGCCATTATTGTTTGCTGTTGTTATTGTTAAGTGCTGTTGAGTAGTTTCTGACTCATAGCGAACCTGTATAGGGTTTCTGAAGAGCTGCTGGTGAGTTTAAACCTCTGCTCTTGCAGTTCAAACCTACTCTTTGGTCCAGTGCTTTATCCTAATAGCAATGAGATATCATCTCAGCCCAGCATTAATAGCAAAGTTCCAGACACTAGAAAACAACAAATGCTGGTGAGGGTGTGAAAAGACTGGGACACTCCCACATTGTTGATGGGACTCTAAAATGATGTAATCACTGTGGAAGATGGTATGGTTCTTCCTCAGAAAGTTAGAAATAGAAATACCGCATGACCCAGCTATCCCTCTACTGAGTATAAATCCACAAGAAATATGAGCCAGGATATATGCTCATGGATATTCATCACAGCAATGTTCACAATAGCAAAAAGATGGAGACAGCCTAAGTGCCCATCAATGAATGAATGGATAAAGAAACTTTGGTACATACACACAATGGAATACTATGCAATTCTGAAGAATCTGTGAGACACTTCATAACATGGATGAACCTGGCGGACATTATGCTGAGTGAAATTAGTCAATCACAAAAGGACAAATATTGTATGAAACCACTATTGCAAAATCTCAAGAAAAGGTTTTTATGCTGAAAGAACCATTCTTTGATGGTTACAAGGGGTTGAAGGAAAGGAAGTAATTCACTGGCTAGAGGGTAGACACAGGTTAAGTCGAATTATGGGGAAGGCAATATATAAGAAAGTAGAGGAATACCTTCAATAAACAGAAGAATGATAAAGACAGGAAGACACAGGAAGGTTTGCAAGAGTTATAGGGAATAGAAGTCTTCATCATACATACAACCTTGGAACAACAGTTTTCAGTGGGTAGATATATGAACAGATACACAGGTTGAACAGGTATGGGAGGAAGAATGGGAGTATGCCCACAAATATATAAGGTCTTGAAAGAGGATATTTATACGTGGGCATTTACCTTTGCTACAAACACAACTATGGATGTGGTACAACATACAGTGGGTAAAACAATGAAAGATATTATGAAATATCTTAAGGCAATGGGCTTGAGGACTGAGGACCACAGTTCAGAGGACACCATGGTCATCTGGAATAACATAGTACACAGAGACAATATACTGCATCCTATCGAGCAGACATTTAAGGTGTAACTACTGGTCCTTCCATTTGTGGAAGAAAAAAGAGTAAAGAGAATTGAAGATTCTTAGAATCAGTTAGACCAATGAGCTAATGGAATACGTGAACTTCAGTTTCCACAACTCTGAGACTAGATGGTATCTGGCTACCACTACCAATTTCTCTAAAAGGGATCATATTAGAAGGTCCTAGATAGAGTGGAAGAAACTATGGAATAAAACTCAAAACTATATAAAAATAGATCAGGCTTTACTGGCCAGAAAGAGACTGGAGGAACCTAAGACTGTTGCCCTCAACCACCCTTCATGTCTGGATAGGATCTTGCCTGGTCCAATTTTCAGCCAAGCAGTAGATATAGGGGAGACAACACCAGAAGGGTATGCTCACCAAGGAATGATCAATTATTCAAAATCAGGAGGGCAACATTTATTTAAGAACAAAGTTGAGAAGGGATAGAAAGGTGGGTGGAATGCAAATAGGAACCCCAGGAAGTATGTGGGATAACTGTTGTTACATGGAAGGAATTGCAGCCATTAAGATGAAACAAAGTGTAGGATTTGCTAAACGTACAACTGATTATCTTGTCTGTACACCTTCATTAAGTTCACAGTAAGATTAAAAGAAAGATTTACTTTGTCCATTTGTTGTTGTTGTTGTTAAGTGCCATTGAGTTTGTTCCAACACATAGTGATCCTGTATAGGGTTTCCAAGGAGCGGTTGGTGAGTTTGAACCGTGACCTTGTGGCTCAAACCTGGGCTAATATAAAGGAGTATATAACAAAGTCCTGGTGTGGCACTGTGGAATAAAGCATTGGCCAGCAAAATTGGTTTGAACTTTGTCCATAGGGTCTCTATAAGTTGGAATCGACTCAGTATCAATGGGCTTGATTCTTTTGGGTTTATCTGGGCAGGAGCTTGACCCTGTGAAGCTATATTTGAAAGACCTATATCAAAAATCAAACTCAGAGTTTCCAATTAAAACCAAATGGCCACAGCCAGCCCTGAACTGTTTCCAACTAGAAAAAAGGCCTGAACGGGGAATGTGGAGTGGGACAAGCAGACAAAACGGGAAATAGGCTGAAAATTAAATCCTAAGTTACATCAAAACGACCAACAGTGGTATCTTGAAACTTCTCAGGAAGAAGAGTGAAAAGGGAAGCCCATTTCCTG
>NW_006408902.1:1025782-1030552 GCF_000296735.1 Chrysochloris asiatica
TGTTTCTGAGACTGCAAATCTTTATAGGAACAGAAACTCTCATCTTTCTATCATAGAGTGGCACTGGGCTTGAACCACCAACTTGTGTTTAGTAATCCAGTGCTTATCCCTACAGCCCTACCAGGGTTCCTTTTGAGAGACCCAGAATAAATTCCACCAGAGTTTAACAAGAAATATTATTGAACTTAGTAGTTAAATTCTCCATATGGGTACGAGTAAGTCAGTAAACTCCAACAATGGATGGCTTTAGTGAGGGCGCAACTATCTGATGTCTGACAACACAGAAGTAAATCTCAGAGAGCATTAAAAGACTGGGCAAGTAACATTTCCATGAACCTGGGCTGAGCCTTTACCAAAGCCAACTATCAACTGGGATTGATTGGCTTGTCCTCTGTTCAGACGGAGTGTTGAACTATGAAGTTCAATAATATATCTTGTAAAAGCCTGGTGGAATTTATGGTCTACTACAAGGAGCCATGCAATAAATTCCTGTGTGCTTTCCATTCCAGGAAATATTTAGTCTCCACAACTGCAGGCATCTGTTTTCTGTTGTCAAAAATTTAAATCTGTATAACCCGGGGTCTCAGTTTTGGCTTTTAGTGCTAGGAAACACAGAACCAGATACATGAACCAAGAATTGTAAGCATTAGCTTGAACCCCTTTGTCTCCTCAATGGACTCTTCTTTAACCCTTGCAAGATATTCTTATCCTGTTTATTCTTTTTTTGTTATTTAAACAAACAAGAAAAAACCTAAAAGACTTCTAGGTGGGTGCTGAACATACTGGCTTTTCATATTTTAGCTATTACCTTCTAATCTTTACCCAGAGAATTTTGCTTGGCAACCTGAATTAAGAATCACTGTCTAGATTGTGCCATTGATAACAAAGATCCACAGATGATCCTTCAATGCTTGGTAGAATCAGCCCGGGAGCCCTGGATGGAGGCCAAGGGATTAAGTCCATCTTTCTAAAATCTCAGGCAAGGCAAAGGGAGTTGGCATCCAGTTATCCCAATAAAACATTTTCATGTGTCAAAGAGAAAAAAATTGGGGCTTTACACAAACTATGGAAAGAATTGTAGATAAATATTCGAAACCAGTCAGCCACTTCCTGATCCAAAGTGACTCCAGATAAAGCTCAACCTGACCCATGTGATGGTGGGTGGAGATCGTGCACGGGTACAAAGTTTGGAGAATACCACTTAAATCTCTAGAAGGGCCCTTCTTGATACAAAAATTATTCTGGACATTTGGGCCTTGACAGAGAATTACTTCACAGGACCAGTCTTTACTCACAAGGAGGAGAGGAGAGCAAGGACCTAGAAAAAGGGCATCTTAGGGTTGTATGTGGAGTCCATGAGTGGGACAAACAGCCAATGTGTTTGGTTGCAAATGTAAGGGTGGGGGGTTTGAGTCTACCCAGATATACCTCGAAAGAAAGGCCTGGGAGTCTACTTACAAAAAATCAGTCATTGAAAACTCCAGGAAGCAATTTACTTTATAATACACACGGTCACCGTAAGTTGGAGTTGGCTCGATAGCATCTTTTTTCCCCTTTAATTTTATGCAATTGCATGAAGGCAAACACTGAATCTTTTCAGCCATTAGACATTTTTGGTCATTCGGTGTGGGTATTCATGAAAATTTTTAATTTAATGGGAGTAGAATTATTACACAAATTTCTACTGTATTTGACAGAATTGAGAATTAAGTTCTGAGTCAAAAGTATCCTCAAACAAAGTAGATCGACTATACTGTACAAAGTAGAGGGACTGTATGTAGTCTGTGTCCGTGACTCCTAGGTAAGCATCTCAGTCTCTTATAAAGAGCTAATATATTTACTTTTCTTAAAAGCATAATTTAAAAAATAATATTAATGTGATTTTATAGCTCAAAGAAAGACAGGAGCAACAAAGTTAGAAGTGAAGAGAAGAGCCAAGGACAAGAAATAATCCTGAGTGTGGATGCAACCTCATTCAGGTCAGAGACTGAGAGCCTCTCCCATCTTTAGCCTCCCTCCCTAGGCTCACAGGTTGACCACAAGATGGCGTGCAGTGTGGGGATACTGAGAAGTCTACCCCAGCAGGAGATGTCCTCTGAGGAAAGTGACTAACATGTCTTCTTTGCCTCTGCTTTCTCAATGTAAAATGGGGATATTAAAACCACAATTGCTCTCATAGGTTTTTGTGAAGATTAAATATGCAATAAGAACTGTGTCTTCATTTGTTGTTAGATTCATTGAGTTGACTAATGAACAGTATAACAGTATAATGAACAGTATAATGAATTAATGTATAACAGAATGACATTTTGCCTGGTCCTGCACCATCTGCAAGATCATTGATATGCTTGCATATGCCAGTACTGTATTGGACAATCTTCTATTGTGACACATAATGTTCCCATTGTCTGATTTGTGGGAGTAGATCTCTAAGTCTTTCTTCTTCCCTTGTCTTAGTCTGGAGGCCCTGCTGGTATTTGAAATACAGGTGGAATACTGCATCCCAGCAACATGTAAGCCACCACAGTATGATGAACTGATAGATTTGTGATGGTGCGCCTTCATTAGAGATTAGCAATTACTGAGATTGTTACAGAACCATGGAAGAAATATGCCACTAAATTCAGTAAATTTACATGAGTTTCCGTCCAAACAGCTTAAAATAAAGAGAAAAACAAAACAAAACAAAACAACAGAAGAGAAATCATATTTATAACAGAAGCCAAAAAGCTATTCAGAAAAGTTGATTTTTCCATGGACTCTGGAAATGTTAGATTTTACTGCTACGACATTAACCCATTTTAAGTTTACTTGGTTATTTCAAGAAAAACATGAGGTATTTTGGGTAGCTAAACCACAAACGTTGGTTTGCTTTATTGTATAACAGGTGCCTTCACATACTCACACATTTGATAAAAACAAGTCGACATGAAACAGAGAACTACCTAATAATTACCCATTAATTTACAATATGGAGTCCTAGTGTGGTGCCATGGTATAAATGCTCGACTTCAAGCTTGGTTTGAACCTCAAGGCCAATGGTTCAAACTCACCAGCTGCTCCTCAGAAACCAGGGTCACTATGAGTTAGCATCAACTCAACAGCGCTAAATAAAAACAATTTACATCAATATAAACTCCAAATTCACGCACTCCTCACTTATTGGCATGGTTCGGTTGGTTCCAAAGACAAGGTTATTATTTTGACACAACTTTATACTATCACAGTCAATGTTATTCTTGTGTTGAATCTCACGGCATTCCCTACTGTTAATGCACAAAACAGTTGGACAGTAGATTCTTTTACTATCATCATAAATGCTAAATGTTGTATGGCAAGATAGTCAATAAGTGAGAATTAAGGGCAATTGTATTTAAAGAATTAGTTTGAATCATCAAGGTATTCTTTACTATAGATGTGACAGCTACTAATGGCAGAGTGTTGATTCACACACACTCAGCAATCTTCCCAGTATTGTGTCTCAGCTCTTCTAATTAATCACCACAGGGAGCAAGATCTTCTTAAAGGAGGCCTGAAGAAGGAATTTGAGAAGGGCTGGAAGGAGTTGTATTCTAACATATCTAGGAAAGCATTGAAAGTTGTCAACAGACATTACTTATGGAATCCTGACTTCTATTATGCTCATAAAATTCATAACAGCCAAGAAGTAGGATAAGCATTGGACTGCTATCTGCAAGGTCAGGCGTTCAGACCCACCAGCTGCTCTTAGAAATCCTATGCAGGATTGTAATGAACCAGAACTGACTTGATGCCACACACAACAAGAAAACAACAAATAACAAAGTCTCCTCTTGGCTAAATTAATATATTTGAAGTAAATTCTTTAAAGTAAGCGGGGAAAATAAAAATAAAAAGATAAACTTTAAACAGTACAAGAACCAAAATACTTCAAGTTATGAAGTCCTCAAATAAATGATATTGTATACATCTATAAGAATGCCATAGCATATTTTCTCTTAAATTGTTTTCATCTTGTCTAGACAGGTCTGGTGAAAGGAAATGGGGATAAGATTCTTATGATTCAATAGTGAGTAATTGTTATCATGACTAATTGCGATGGTCACAACTGTAATGGTAGACGTTTTGTAACATGAAGGGGGGAGTATATAATCTTACATTCCAGGAACAGAGGACCCTAGGACCATCCAGGGAGAAGAGCACGAGCAGAATGAATGTGGGACCCTATCCAGAGAAGCAGTGACACCAGAGATGGAGGCAGAGATGCGGACATGGAGAGATCGAGCAGCTGAAGGCTCATGGAAAGAGAAAGACTGTAATGGTGGCCAGGAGGCAGGTTTGCAGAATGTGCCCGCTGGTTGCTTAAATGATTATATATTCCTGAGCATTTCATTGTACATCCCCCTTACCCCCCCCCAAAACAAAACAAAACCTAAAAACAGAGGGAATAGAAGCAAATACTATTGAATGATGATGCACTGAGGGGATTATAATCATTGCAATGAAACAATGAGTATAAAACTGATGTTCTCCCACGTAAACTATCACTCACTTCACAATAAAATCTTAAAAAAACAAAACAAAACTGGTGGCAGCAGGAGAGAAAGAACAAAGCAATCATTGAAAAAAATGCTTCCACTTCTACTTCAAGGGATGAGGGTGCAAAACATGTAACTACATAATCCTGGGGTATAAATAGAAAGAAAAATGTTAGCCATTATCATAGATTGTATTTAAAACCTGTTAATGTAGTCTTTGAAGAGCAGAGATGTCAGCTTGAGGACTAGGGTG
>NW_006408902.1:1031427-1034923 GCF_000296735.1 Chrysochloris asiatica
GGTCATCAGCACACAGCCCTTCTCCCTCTCTGGGTCTAGAGCCCCAGCCGCTTCAACCAACTTAGTCTTAAAATAATTTTTCTAATACTAATGGTATTGGTCAACCACTTGTCTATCAGTTTGTTATACTGTGTTTGTAGAGTGTTGCTGTGATGCTGGAAACTATGTTACCTGCATTTTAAATACTAACAGGGTCATCCATGGTGGACAGGTCTGAAATACTCTTGATGAAACTTCTCAGAATTCCTGATCCTTAAACTAGTCCTCCAGATTCTAATTAAGAAGTGAGTTTCAGTCCCCTAAACAAATACTTCTAAATAAAATCACATTCAAAGAAGACAACTACAATGCGAGCACCTCCTATGTTCACATTTTGTGCTGAATTCCTACTTTGCTTTCCCTAGCTGTCTTGGGTAAAACCACAAATTCTTTCCACCCTAGTCACTGCAGTTCTAGCTAATGACTCTGGTACCTAAAGACTTTCCTCTCCAGGTACGTAAAGACAGGTGTGAGGGATACAAATTTCAAAAGCAAATGAATCAAAAAGAAAACAACAAAGCATTCTGTCATAATATGAAGGAACAACACAAAGAAAATAAAAGTGATGGGCTCTGGAAGACAGATATGGATTGTGCCCTAAAATTTCAATGACATTTGACAAAGTTTTTCAGTCTCAGTTGTGAAATGGAAATTGGCAAGTGAGCTATGGTTTCTTGTGGCAGTTAGAAATAATTCACAGATGTGCATATGATATGAAAGAGATATTGAATAAATAGTCACAAAACAGCATCAATAACCAAACCTTTGTCAGCATTTTGTCGGTTCATTTAAGTGTCCAAAACATGATCATTGTATGATGATTTTTTTTTTCACTACACAGAAGTTTATTGTGAAAGTAAATTAAACAGACAACACACAGTAGAGCATGGCTAATGGTGGCAAAAGCGATTCGGTAGCTTAAGGCAAGTTTTCATGGAAATGAATTTAGAAAAGATGATGCAATGACGTCATTTCATTTAAATAGAGATTATGAAAAATATCAAATTGCATCAAGTAACTTAATAAAGCCTGCACTATTGAAGGGGAAGGGCTCATGATCTTAATGCCAGCATTAAGACAGACAAAGAAGCAGTGGTAAATGACAAGAGAAATTCCGTAGTTACAGAAAGATGGCAGTATAGACATTTCATAACATAAGATCTTATTAGTGGTGAATTGAAAGCCCTTAGCTAGAAGCAGTAGAGAAAAATATATCATCATGTTATATATATTAAAAAAATACAGAAATCATAGCTAAGGATCTGTGATAAACTGTCAAATACCACTGTAAGGACCACTTAAAAGGCAATTTCCTCGGGGGAAATTAGGGTACTGAGGGTGTAAACATGTGAGCTGCACAACACCAAATACCAACCAAACTCATTCAGAGGACTTAGATACAGACCACCATGACCTTTTATGATGTTTATTGTTTATGGCAATTTAAACACACTCCTTACAAGTGTTTTCATTCTGAGATACAGGATAGCTGTTTCTGAATTTTAAGACCTATTGACAATGAAAGTCACACCTAGCTCTTCCATCAAGTATATTAATATAGCTTTTCAATGTAATGACCTCATTCAGACGTTAGTTCTTTATCTGAACTGACCAGGTTAGTTCAAAATAATGCCATTTTATTATGATAAAATACATTTTTTTGCAAAAATTCAGCAACGAGCAACATTTAATGAATGTGACCATGAAAAATATTTGTACAGCGGTGTCAAATCACTTAGCACTTTTTTCTAGTCTCATTTTTTTTTTTAGTTGCACTTAATTTGATATTGAACCTATTTTTCCAAAATTCTTACACTAATTTGTCTCCAAAGGTTCTACGAATAGTCCTCTTGGAGAATACCATATGTATAGTTGTGAATGTTTTTTTTTTTGTTTGTTTGTTTAAGTGTTGTTGAGTCAGTTCTGACATATAGCGATTCTGTATAGGGTTTCTAAGGAGCAGCTTATGAGTTTGAACTGACCTTATGGTCCAGTGCCTATGCTACAGCATCACACTATGACTCCATTCCAGTGTTGTTGTTGTTAAGTGCCGTCGAGTCAGTTCCGACCCATAGTGACTCTGTATAGGGTCTCCAAGGAGCAGCTGGGGAGCCTGGACTGCCTACCTTGCAGTTCAAATGGCTTTGCAGTCTGGCGCATTAACCCACAGTGCCACACTAGGACTCCTACCCTAGCCCTAACCCTAACCCATTCCAGTATTAGTGGTGGCCATTTCCTTTTTACAGATGCTTCTCTTTCATATTTCTTGCCTTTTAGTCAGTTACCATTAGTCATGTATCTATTGCCTTTTAGTCATGCCTTTAGTCATGTACCTATTGCTGGTGTAATAACAATACCATTAAGTGGGTGATTTTAAAGAACAGGACTGCATTTCCTCATAGCTCTAGAGGCTTAAAGTCTAAAGCAGAATCCTAGCCATGTTGATTTCTTCCTTGTTGGTAGCCTCAGACAGTTCTCAGCTCCTTGGTTTATAGATGTTGCTCATATTGACATCTATGTAAATTCTGCTCTTTTTGTAACTCAGAAGTGATTACATTTAGCCTAACCACCACCACCACCACCACCACCACACTAATATGGCCTTATTGTTGTTGTTATTGTTAAGTGCCGTTGAGCCACTTCTGACTCAGTTAACCCTGAACTGTTTATCACTAGGAAAAAGGCCTGAACAGGGGTTTTGGAGCAGGAGACAGACAGAATCAAATGAAAATAGGTCAAAAATTAAATCCTGAGTTACATCATAATAACCAACAGTAGCATCTTGAAATTTCTCAGGTGGCCTTGAAGGCAAGAAGCTGAGATAGGGACATTGAAAACATACTCATATTTGGTTATGTAAAAATTTCCCCCTTTATTCTCTTCTCTCTTTTTGGTGATTTTTAGACTACAGTATCAAATCAGTCTTTTTTCTTGATGCGGTTTTTTTTTTGTTTGTTTGTTTTGTTTTTGTCCCCTCTTTACCTTTAGGGGGCTATTTCTCTTTCTGGCCAAGTAGAGACAGCAATTGTGGTCACATATTCAAGCTATTAAGGTAACAGCCAATTACTGAATATGCTTAAGAAACAGATGACCATCTTTGGACATGTCCAGAAACAAGATAAAGTGACCAAGATAAATGAACTGGAAGTAGACCTTGACTCCACATTGGAAGGAGCGCAGGCTTTGGAAATGCCTGACAAGGAATTCAGAAAAATGATAATAAAAGGTATGATAACACTTTACAGAGGAGTTGAGAAAAATAAGGAAGAAACCAGGAAAGTGCTACAGGAACAGTCAAATAAGATAGATAAAGCATGGAAACAATTCAAAACTGACAAAAAGAGGTCCAAATGATTAATAATAGAATATCAGATATGGACAATACACTGAAAGGGCAAAGGAGTAAAAATGAAGAGATGGAAGACAGAACTAGTGAGTTGGAACACAAATCTCTCAA
>NW_006408902.1:1047182-1048611 GCF_000296735.1 Chrysochloris asiatica
CAGTATGATTGACTACTACAAGAATAAGCAAGTTGTTCAACAGGAAGCCATCAAGGCAAGCAATCAAATTCCTTCAGGACAACCCCCGCTCCCCCCCCAAGACTGAAACTCAAAAGCAACACATAAGAAGGCATGTAAGCTTACTGACGACCACATGGGTCTACTAGTGAGTGAAAGAGGGGAAAGGCAGCAATGAAAAAATAGGCTGAGTTCAACCATGTTCCATAGACTCGCGTTGACCTGGAGATGAGAGAGAGAAGAGGAAGGTCTGGTTGGTCCAAAGTGTAAACTTTCACTCAATTCACAATAAAAACAAAACAAAACAAGGATACTTGCTACTCAAGCATCAAAATAACGCATTGTTTAAGAGTGGGTGAAGGATTTTAATAGACATTTAATGAACCATACACATATGGCCAATATGTACATGCAAAGATTCTCCACCTCACTAGTCATCCTGTCTGTTGTTGTTAAGTGCTGTCAAGATAGTTCTGATTCACGTTAGTGGTGATGTGCTGTGGAGTCAGTTCTGACTCATAGCAACCCTGTATAGGGTTTCCAAGAAGCAGCTGATGAGCTTGAACCCCCAACCTTGCTGTCCAAGCCAACTTGGCTGTCCAGCACCCTAACCCACAGTGCCACACCAAGAAAAAGTTTACTCACTTAAAATTAAGGATGGTCAGACTTCTTTACGAGTAATTTAAACAGGTTATCAGGAGGGAACTCGTCCTTGAATGGGCATCATATCTGACAAAGTAAAGGATCAACGAAAAAGAGGAAGACCCCCAACAAAATGGATTGACACAGTCACTACAACAATGGACAAATATAACAACAATTGTGAGGATGGCACAGGATTGGATAGTGTTTCTGTTGTGCATTGAGTTACTATGAGTTGGACCTAACTTGACGGCACCTAATAAAAACAATAACATTCCATTTGTATGTATAGCAAATCATCCAAGAAACTGGGCTAAATGAAGCAGAACATGGCATCAAGCTTGGAGGAAGGCTCATAGGAGGAATTACATGTCCAAAGCATCTGAGATGATGTCTTGCCATCCTTGCTCCTTGATGACACTTACCAACAACAACATACTTCTTCCAGCACACATTTTGTTGTTCATTGGGCAGTTCGTGGTACTTTCAATATTCTTTGCAACACCGTAATTGATACACACCAGCTCTTCTCTGGTCTTCCTTATTCATTGTCCAGCTTTCACATGCATCTGAGGTGTTACCAAGCACACCTTAGTCTTCTAAGTGACGTATTTACTCTTTAAACTTTAAGAGATCTTTTGTAGCGGATTTGCCCAACGCAATATGTTATTTAATTTCTTGACTTCTACCATGAGTGGTGATTGTGGATCCAAGTAAAATGAAATCATTAACCACTTCAATCTTTTCTCCCTTTATTGTGCTATTGTTT
>NW_006408902.1:1050613-1056152 GCF_000296735.1 Chrysochloris asiatica
AGTTCCATGGAGTTGGCTTCAACTCAAGGAAAACCTATGAACCATAAAACAAAACACTACCCAATTCCATATCATGTTTATAATTGTTGTTATGTTTGAGTTCAGTGTTGCAGCCACTCTGTCAGTTGGTGTCACTGGGTGGGGGGTGTCTTCCTCTTACTTGCTGATTTTCTCACTTGCCAAGCATGATGTCCTTTTCTAAGGATTGGTCCCTCCTGATAACATGTCCAAAGTACATAAGACAAGTCTCAGCCCTTCACATCTAAGGGGCATTTTGGCTGTACATCTTCCAAGACAGATTCATTTATTCTTCTGGCTGTCCGTAGTACTTTGAATATTCATTGCCTAGCTTTCACAAGCATCTGAGGCGATTGAAAATACACATGGGTCAGGTGCAACTTAAGTCTCAAAGTGACATCTTTGCTCTGCAACACTTTAAAGAGGTCTTTTGCAGAATATAAAATTTTTTGACATTGCAACCTGAGGCTTGAATTATTTCTTCAGTTTTTCCAGTTTGAGAAATGCCAAGCATGTTTTTCTCTTTTGGTCTTCTAAGTCCAGGTCTTTGCACATTTCAGTATAATGCTTTACTTTGTCTTCTTGAGTCATTCTTTGAACTCTCCGTTCACCTCTTTTCCTTGATGGTTTCTCACTTTCACTTTAGGTGCTCTATGTTCAGGAGAAAGTTTCAGGTTCTTCTAACATCCATTTGATCATTTCTTTCTTTCCTGTCTCTTTAAGGATCTCTTTCTTTCTTCATATATGATGTCTTTGATGCCATCCTACAATTCATTTGGTCTTCAGTTAGCGTTCAAAGTGTGATGGTTTCTAAATTTAGTTGGAATACACTTAACATTGTATTTTGGCTTTCATGAACTTGTTTTACTTTTCTTCAGCTTCAACTTGAACTTACATAGAAGCATTGCACTGTTCCACAGTCAGCCCTTGGCCTTATTCTGACTTATGTTGTGTTTCTCCATTGTCTCATTCCATGGATGTAGTTAGTTTGATACCAGCATTTTTTACCCAGAGTCCTAGTGTGGCACTGTGGGTTAATGCACTGGACTGCAAGGTCATTTGAACTGCAAAGTCAGTGGCTCAGGCTCACCAGCTGGTTCTTGGAAACCCTATACAGGGTTGCTATAGGTTGAACTGACTCAACAGCACTTAAACAACAATTGTCTACTCAGTAAAATCCACCAATTGTGTTGTTGAAAAAAAGTATTTTCCAATGCATAAGTCAGTGGCCTTGCAAAGTTCTATCATGTGATCTCTGATTTAATTTATATCACCAAGGTCACATTTTCCAACTGCTGATCCTTTCTTTTGCTTCCAGCTTTCACATTTCAATCAGTAATAATCTCAGAACATTTTTCTTGCATGTTTGATCAATTTCAGTTTGTAGAAGTTTGTAAAAGCTTCCATATCTCTGTGGTTGGTGCACATATTTGAGTAACAGTGTTATCCTATCATTGACGACATTGTACTTCAGGATAGATCTTGATATGGTGTTTTTGATGAAGAATGCCACACCATTCCTCTTCAATTTGTTATTACTGCCACAGCAGGCCATATAATTTTCTGATTCAGAATTGTCAATACCTGTCCAATTTAGCTCATTAGTGTCCAGATATAAATTTTTATTGGTTCTGCATCATTTTTGATGCTTTCCCATTTTCTTAGATTCGTAATTTGTACATTCCGTTAAGTAGTGGATTTTTGCAGTTGTTTCTTCTCCTTTTGACTCTTGCCACATCAGCAAATAAAGATTCCAAAGCTTTGCCACATCCATGTCATTAAGATCAACTCTACTTAAAGGCAGCAGGTCTGCCTACTTTGTACCCACTCAAAAGGCTACTATCGGAAAAATGGAAAATAACGAGTGTTGACAAGATGGTGGAGGATTTGGAAACTTTGTGGTTTACCTGTGGAATGTAAAGCTCATTTAAAAAGCAATTTGGCAGTTTTTCAAAGAGTTAAATGTAGAATTTTCATATGACTCAGCAAGCTCATTTCTAAGTATATACCCAGGAAAATTAAAAATGTATCAGCACAAAAACTGGTACACTAAGACTTGTAGCAGCATTATTCATAAGAGCCAAAAGTGGAGTCAACTCAAATATCCATCAACGCATGGATGAACAAAATGTGATCTATACAACAACCTAATGCTAGTCAGCCTTAACAATGCATGCTCTAACATAGAGGAGCCTTGAAAATATTATGTTAAGTGAAAGAAGCAAAGCATGAAAAGAACAAATATTATATGAATTTATTTATAAAAAATGTCCAGAATAAACAAATACATAATGAGAGAAAGTAGATTAGAGGTTACGAGGGGCCTGAGCTGGGGGTAGTGGGGGGTAGGAATGAGTAGTAATTAAAGTTCCCAATGGATCAATAGGGGAACGGGATGATGAAGTCTGAGGATAGTGACAGAGTTGAGCATAGATGGGGGAGCCAGAACCATTTCTATACCTTCTAAACAGAAACTTGAGTTATCATGATTACTGCTGAAATTTGCAGTTATGTATTTGGGTAATAGGCATGGATTTTCTTTGGGGGGCTGATAAAACCCAATTAGACAGGAATGGTGGTTGCACAGTCTTGTAAATATGCTGAAAACTTGTGAATGGTGCATTTTAAAAAATGGTAGATTTTGTGTTATATGAATTAGATTTTTTATATTATTAAAGAACAGTGTCTGGAATCTAGTGAACATAGCATACGTATTTGCTATTATTTTTAAATACTGCTAAGGAGCTTTGGTAGCATAGTAGTTACCAATAGGGCTGTGAACCACAAGG
Organism: Chrysochloris asiatica; assembly: GCF_000296735.1. Classification (NCBI taxonomy): domain Eukaryota; kingdom Metazoa; phylum Chordata; class Mammalia; order Afrosoricida; family Chrysochloridae; genus Chrysochloris; species Chrysochloris asiatica. The sequence continues at coordinate 1,053,421 of NW_006408902.1, forward strand.
TCAGCAGTTCAAAACTACCAGCTGTTCTGTGGGAGAAAGATGAGGCCTTCTGCTCCCATAAAGATTTACAGCCTCGAAAACCCTGTACAGGGTCACTATGAGTTGGAACCGACTCCATGGCACATCACCACATTAGCCATTATTTACACATGAATGATAGTTTAGCAGGAATAGGTACTTCACTCATGGAAGCACAGCAGTGACAGGGCTAGAATTCAAGTCTGGACTGCACCTGTTCCAAGACTCATGGGCTTGTCCAAAACACCTTATTTAACAAAAACACTTTATAGGATTAGTTTATCTATGTATTGATTTCAGAATGAGAGGGTGAAGAATACATTCACTTAATAAATGTGTCTAATGAGAACACAAATATTTATTAGAGAGATGTAACAACACATATTGCTCTTAGTTCCCATTGACTTGGTAACTCCATATGTAACTGAACAAAATATTGCACATTAAGGTGCAACAGATTAAATGTTGGGGTGCTAACTGCAAGGTTGATGATTCAAACTCACCAGTTGCTCCACATTAGAAATGATGAGGCTCTGGTTTTCATAAGGATTTTCAGTTTCAGAAACCCTATGGACAGTTTGACTTTATCCTAAAGCATTGCTATGAGTTGGAATTGACGCTTTGGAAGTTGGTAGAGTATGCCAATTTCATGACCACTAACATGTTTGAGTTCATTTTTGAGGTCACTGTGTCAGTCTTTGATATGGAGGTTTTCCCCAGCCTTCACTAGTTCTCCACGTTACCTCACATGATGTCCTTCTCCAGCGATCATTCTTTTCTAATGATATGTCCAAAGTAAGCAAGGCAAAATCTTGGATGACAGTCTGTGAGTTTTAATTAGCCAATTTTTGGAAATAGATCAACACACCTTTCTTGCTAGTCTGTCTTGTTCTGGACACTCTGCTGAAATTTGTCCACCAATGGAAGACCCTCTTAGTGTTTGAAATACCAAGGACTTAGCTTTCAGCATCACAGCAACATGCCAGTCAGCACTGATGGGTAGTACAGCAATGCATATCCACTCATGCATTTGACTGAGTGATTTAACATGACAATTTACTCTCACACACCACTGTGTGGCTGACGTCTGCTTAAAATAAACTTCTAGGGAATCACTCAGCTTTCTTAATCGAAGGAAGTGTTTCTGTAATTGTGTTCCAAAGTTCCAGTTTTGCACTGCCCTCAAACTTCAGTGGTATGGAGAGGACAAATGAGCGAATAAATAAATATAAAATTTCAGGGTGTATTTTTCAATGCTCTATGACCTAATTGCATATCTCATCAGTAAGAATGATAACTGAAATCCCTGTTATTAAGGGACAGAAGTGATTCTGACTGATCTCTTAGCCCAGAGATTCTTCAGACTCTGACCACAAGCTCACCAGTTGGACTTAGATACTGGAGACTCAGATTTTCTCTGATTATCTTCATTGTTTCCAAGGTGGCCTGGCATCCTGGAACTTGCTGTGAACTTTAGTGATTACCCTGCTACCCAAAATCTGGGCTACTATAAATAATAGTGATGATGATAATGAAGAAAAGAATTGTGCAGAATGCAGGAGGCCCACCAGATTCCCAGATTTCCTAGGGAGTAAGGAATATGTGTCTAGGGCACGGTTTTCAGTCCTTGCTGCTAACAAATCATAATTAAATACTGTTCCAGGTTGTTTGGAATTTGTTTCTTTCATATAGTACTCACTGGAAGATCAGGATGATGGTTCAATTGTCGTCATTATTCACATTTATGGAGTGTTTAGTTTGGCTCAGAGATAGGCATGCGACTTCTTTCCCACAGCTTCCTCCACAACTGGTCTCCATTTGCACTACGAGCTCTCACTTTCTGGGCTCCATACAAACACTGCTCCAGGCAGTGTCAGCATCCACCTGGAGAATGAGCATCCGGGGACTGGACTGTGAAGTACTGATGAGACATCGATGGTCCCTAGCATGTGCTTGTCTTACTCTGGCTGGGACTTCATGCTGAGCTAGCTAAACTGCATCACCTGATTCAATCTTCACAACACCCATTTGCCAGAAAAGGACACGTAACAACATTGCTATTGATTTAGCTCTGACTCATGGCCACCCATGGATTGGAACATAGAACTGCTCAATAGTGTTTTCTTGGTTGTTATCATCACAGAAGCATATATCTAGACCTTTCTTCTGTGGTGCCTCTGGGTTGGATTGAATCACCAGCCTTTTTTCTTTTAAGCCTTTATTGTGAATCGAGTGATCGTTTACAGGGCAGATCATCAGTGTTACACTCAACCAATCATATTTTGTCTCATTGCAATGATTACAATCCCCTCCATGCACTATTGATGAACAGTATTTACCTCCTTTATCCTCTCTTTTCTTTTTGATGTACACAAAACACAGAAAAATGTATGTTTAATTGACCAAAGGGCACATTTTGCAAACCAGCCTCCTGCCCACTGGCACACAGCCTTTCTCATTCCATGGGTTTAGAGTCCTCAGCTGATCTATCTCTCTATGCCATTACCTCTGCTTTCATCTCTGGTGTTGCTATTTCTCTGGTTAGGATCCCACACTCTGCTGATGCTCTTCCCTCTTAATGGTCCTTGAATGAAAGATTAACTGCTCTCCCCCCTTTTTGAACATCTTCTACTTTTACAGTTCTGACAATCACAATTAGACACGGTAACAACTATTCACTATTGACTCAAAAGAATCCTATCCTTGTCCTCCCC
>NW_006408902.1:1057347-1060047 GCF_000296735.1 Chrysochloris asiatica
TTTGCATAGTCAATAAAGCACAGGTAAGCACATCTTTCTGATATTCTCTGCTTTCAGCCAAGATCCATCAGACATCAGCAATGATATCCCTCATTCCATGGCTTCTTCTGAATCCGTCTTGAACCTCTGAAAGTTCTCTGTCAATGTATGCTTGCAGCCATTTCTGTATTACCTTTAGTAAAATTTACTTGCATAAGATATCAAAGATATTGTCTGATGATTTCCGTATTCCATTGGTCACCTCTCTTTGGAATACGGATCTCTTCCAATCAGTTGGCCAGATGGTTGTCTTCCAAATTTCTTGGCATAGATGAGTGAGTGCCTTCAGTGCCGCCTCATTTTCTTAAAAGCTTTCAATTTTTATTCCATCAATTCCTGGTGCTTTGTTCTTTGCCATTTCCTTCAATGCACCTTGGATTTCTTCCTTCAGTATCGTTGGCTCTTGATCACATGCTACCTCTTGAAACGTCTGAACATCAATAATTTCCTTTTGGTATAGTAACTCTGTGTATTCCTTTTATTGTCTCTTGAGGCTTTGTGTATCATTCAATAATTTGCCCAGAGAATCCTTCAATAATGAAAGTCGAGGCTTAAATTTTTTCTTCAGGTCCCCTCGTTTGAGAAATGTTGAGTGTGTTCTTCCTTTTTGGTTTTCTGACTCGATCTTTGCACATTTTGTTGTAATGTTTGTCTTTATCTTCTCGAGGTGACCTTTGAAATTTTCTGTTCAACTTTTGTACCTCCTCATTTCTTCCATCTGCTTTAGCATCTCTATGCTGGAGAGCAAATTTCAGTGTCTCTTCTGACATCCATTTTGAGCTTTTCCTTCTTTCTTGTCTTCTCAATGACTTTTTGCTTTCTTCATGTATGATGTTCTTGATATCATCGCACAACTCTTCTGGCCTTCTGTCTTTAGTGTTTAATGTATCAACTCTGTTCTTCAGATGATCTCTAAATTCAGGTGGAATATATTCAAGGTCATAATTTGGCTCTCATGGACTTTTTTCATTTTCTTCAGCTTCAGTTTGAATTTGCATATGAACAATCGATGGTCTATTCCACAATCTGCCCTGACCTTGTTTTGACTAATGATATGAAGCTTTTTCATCGTCTCTTTCCACAGATGTAGTCAATTTGATTTTTATGTATTCCATCTGGCGAGGTCCGTGTGCATAGTCATCTCTTATGCTGTCTAAAGAAGGTATTTGAAATGAATACCTTTTTGGTAGCCAACGTCTAAGTGCCCATCCCTATTAACCCTGTGTACTGAAGGGACAGACATGATCCTTAAATCCATTCCTCTCAGTTGGAATTTTGAGCAACGACATCCATCAGCAAACGATGAGCTTATAAAATTGTAGCAATTATGCTTGCTTCCTCTATCAAATGTCTTTATTTCTCTCTAGTTGGGTTCTGATCAGCAAGTCATCCAAGCTAAGTCAAATGGCTACTATCTGCAAGTTTGGGCATTCTTGCACACCTGCCCCTACTTTAGACAACTGGCTGCTTCACTATCAGCTCTAGCACTCAGTAGCTGGATCAGTGCCCATAGGCTCAGATGTTCCCAAGTCTCCCTAAACTTCATAACATCTTTCCCTTACTCTTCTCTCTCTCATCTGAAGGTCGATGGGTATCTATGAATCCCAGCTGAGCTCAGCCCATGCCTTCATGGCTTCATTTCCCCCACTTCAATTCAAGTAGGCCAAGGTGGTAACCAGTGAGTTTACAAGCCTGCTCATGTTTTCCCTTTGAGTTTCAGTCTTAGAAGGGGGTTTATCCTGATGGGCTGAGTTTTCTTGACTTGATGGATATCAGGCAATGAACAGCTTGCTTGTTTGTGTAACAGCCACACAGCCTGCTTTTTTTTTTTCCCTGTTTGTGTTTCTTTCAATAAGTATTTTCTGTTCCTCTAGCTGCTCCAGGATGGTCTGCATGCCCTTTCAAGTGGAAATGTTCCACCCAGAAGGTTCTAGATGGGGCTCAGGATTCCACCTAAGGCACCATATTCTACAAAGGCTTAACTAAGAAGCCTACTTCACTAGGCAAATTCTAGTACCCCTTTTAGCTATTCCAATCAGTTATAGGCTGAAGACGGACTTACAAGCTTCCTGTAATCATATATCCCAATATTCCTCTCTATCCCACTCAAATGTCTAGTTTACAATAGTAGGCAAGGGAAACCAGTGTCCACAAAGCAATCAAGCACCTTAACATCATTTCCCCTCCTTTATACATACAGACTATGTCTCAATCCCTGTATCACAGAACCCTAGTTTTCCGAGGTTGAGTATACATCACTATTTACCGCTATCCCATTTAACCTATGCAAACCTCCCTATGTCTTCCCCTATCTTCCTTGTTCATCCACACACTCCCCTTCTTGTGGATTGCCTTTGCCATCATCTGAACTATTATCTGACTATCCTCTAACCTGTACCTTACCGTCCCTTTCCTACCACTCCTGGTAACCTTCAAAGAATTTTTCTTTAAGTATAGAAATCTTTTCTCAGGCTTTTACAATAATGGTCCTATGCAATAGTTGTCCTTTTATGACTTACTAATTTCATTCAGCATTATGTCTTCAAAATTGATCCATGTTATGAGATGGTTTGCAGCTTCATTGCTATTCTTCAAGGTAGCATAGTACTCCATTTTGTGTATATAACTAAGTTTGTTTGTCTATTCTCCCATTGATGGGCC
>NW_006408902.1:1061172-1062257 GCF_000296735.1 Chrysochloris asiatica
TTCACTGTCCAGCTTTCACATGCATATGAGGTTATTGAAAATACCATGGCTTGGGTCAGGCGCACCTTAGTCCTCAAGCTGACATCCTTGCTTTTCGATACTTTAAAAAGGTCTTGTGCAGCAGATTTGCCTAATGCAATACATCGTTTCATTCCTTGACTGTTGCTTCCATGAGTGTTGATAGTTGATCCAAGAAGAATGATGTCCTTGACAACTTCAATCTTTTCTCCATTGATAAGAATGTTGTTTATTGGTCCATTGGTGAGGATTTTTGTTTCTTTACATTGAGATGTAATCCATACCGAAGGCTGTGCTCTTTGATATTTATCAGTGCCTTGTATTAGAACCCTTAAATTTGTCCTGATTTTTTCATTGATGGCCTTCATAGTTCTGGGATTTACATCTAGGTCTTTAATCTAGGTTGAGCTAGTTTTCATATATGATGTGAGGTAAAGGTCTTGTTTCATTATCTTGCATATAGCTTTCCAGATTTGCCACCACCATTTGTTGAAGAGATTATCTATTTCCCATTTAATGTATTTTTGTCCTTTGTCAAAGATCAGTTGGCTGTATATGAATGGATTAATTTGTGGGTTCTCAATTCTCTTCCATTGATCTATGTATCTTCCTTTGACTGTTTTGACCACTGCAGCCATGTAGTAAAATTTAAAATCAGAGAGTGAGAGGCCTCTAACTTTGTTCTACTTAAGCAGTGCTTTGCTTATTTGAGGACTCTTTCCCTTCCATGTAAAGTTTGTAATAGTTTATTCCCATCTTTTTAAAGAATGTCCTTAGAATCTGGATTGGAATTGCATTGTGTCTGTAATTTGCTTTGGGTAGTATTGACATTTTCACAATGTTGAGTGTTCCTATTCATGAGGATGGCATATTCTTCCATTATTGTAAATCTCTGTTGGTTTCTTGTAGTAGTGTTTTGTAATTTTCTTTGTACAGGTCTTTCGTTTCTCTGGTTAGATTTATTCCGAAGTATTTCATCATTTGTGTGGCTATTGTAAATGGTATTGTTTTCCTAATTTCCTTTTCAAAGCTCTCATTATTAGCATAGAGGAATCCAACTAATTTTT
>NW_006408902.1:1063149-1064083 GCF_000296735.1 Chrysochloris asiatica
GCTGTTGGTTTTGTATATAAATTCTTAATTATACTGAAGAATTTCCCTTCAGTTCTTACTTTGTTGAGTGTTTTCATCATGAATGGATGCTGAATTTTGCCAAATGCCTTTCTGCATCTGTTGATATGCTCTGTGGTTCTTTTCATTTTTTTTAAATTTATATGGTGAATTGCATTGATTGTTTTTCTAATATTGAACCATCCTTGCATCTCTGGTATGAATCCCACTTGGTTGTGATTTATTATTCTTTTGATATGTTGTTGAATTCCACTGACTAGGTTTTGTTGAGAATTTTTATATCTGTGTTTATGAGGGATATTGGTTTATAATTTTCTTTCTTTGTGATGTCCTTCCCTGGTTTTGGTATGAGGATTATGCTTGTTTCATAAGCTGTATTAGGAAGTTTTTCATCCTTTTCTATATTCTGTAATAGTTTGAGTAGAATTGGTGACAGCTCTTCTCTGAATCTTTGGTAAAAATCACCAGTAAAGCCATCTGGCCCCAAACTTTTATTATTTGGTCGTTTTTTGATGACCTGATCAATTTATTCTTTTGTTATAGTTCTGTTCAAGTTTTGTACTTCACTGTGTGTAAGATTATGTAGGTTGTGTTTTTCAAAAAATGTATCCATCTCCTCAACATTTTCCAATTTGTTTGAGTACAACTATTCATAGTATTCTTTTATTTTCCTTTTTATTTCCATTAGTTCTGTTGTGACGTCACCCATATGCTTTCTTATGCATGTTATTTGTGTCTTCTTATTTTCTTTTGTGGGAAAGAAATAGTTTGTCAATTTTATTAATCCTTTTAAAGAAACAGCCTCTTGTCTTCTTGAGTCTTTCTATAGTGTTTCTGTTTTCTATCTCTGTTTATTTTTGTTCTAATTTTTATTATTTCTTTTCTTCTGGTGACTGTAGATTTACTTTGCTGGTCT
>NW_006408902.1:1064498-1065777 GCF_000296735.1 Chrysochloris asiatica
TGAAAGTGGTGTATTAAAATTTCCCACTATTATTGCAGAGTTGTCCATTTCTTTCTTCAATTCTTTTAGGGTTTGCTTTATGTATTTTGTATTTCGTTGGGATAGCTATTTATTATGGTTATGTCCTTTTGTTCAATTGACCACTTAATCATGAGATAATGTTCTTGCATCTCTCTTATGCTGGTTTTTGCCATAAAGTTTATTTTATCAGAGATTTGTATTGCCTCTTCTGCTTATTTTTTATTGTGATTAGCTTGGTATATTTTCCCCCATCCTTTGAATTTTAATCTATTTTTGTCTTTGTGTTTAAGGTGTGTCTCTTGTAGACAGCATATTGAAGGATCCTGTTTTCTTACTCATTCTGTCACTGTCTCTTGACAGGTACATTTAATCCATTGATGTTCAGTGCAATTATCCATAGGCATGAATTCATTGCTGTCATTATGTTGTTTGTTTGTTTTATGTGGTGCTGCTGGTTTCCTTGTTCTGCCTGCCTTCCTGTGCTGAGTTTATTTTTTGTGTGTGTGCTCTTTATTGTCAATTTTTTCATAATTTTAATATTTCCCTGTTCCTCTTGGTTTTTCATTTTCTTGATATATTGTGAAGTAGTGAGTTTCTTTGATGTTGCCCTATATTATACTATTTCCCCCCTCCTTTTAAAGCAGTCTATTTTTTCCTGAAATCTACCCGACCTCTTTACCACCTGGATCTCTATTACTGTACTTTTTCCTTCTTCCACATTGTAATTGTATGGATCATACACTGACCTCCCAGATCCCCTAATTTCATTCTTACAGTTTTTTTTCTGCTCTGGACTCTTCCATCTCTCCAAAAAGTTCTAGGTGCTGTTGCCACATATGTTAATCTCTAGTTGTTGCCTCTCTTGATGGTTCTCAGTCCAAAGAACTCCCTTTCGTCTGTTTTGTATAGCTGCCTTAGCTTTTACAAAGTACCTTACTTTCTGATTTTCCTGGAATGTTCTGATTTTACTATTTGATTGACAAGTTTGCTGTGTAAATGATTCCTGACTGGAAGATTTTCTTTCAGGGTTTTATATATGTCTCCTCATTGCCTTCTTGTCTGCATGGTTTCTGCTGAGAGATTTGAGCTTAACCTTATTGGTTTGCCTTTGTAGGTAGCACTTCTCTTTCCTTAGCTTATTTTAGGATTATCACATTGTTTTTGATTTGGGAAAGTTTGATTATTGGTGGTTTTCTCTGGGGGTCTATCCTGACTGAGCTTTTCTTCCAGCAGCTTTCAATGATCTCTTCTGTGGTTT
>NW_006408902.1:1066167-1075576 GCF_000296735.1 Chrysochloris asiatica
CTGAATTCCTTATCAGGCACTTTCAAAGCCTGCAGTCCTTTCAATGAAAATTCTAGCTTTATGTCTTTTTTGTTTGTTTGAGCTACTCTGTCTTGTTTCTGGACATGAGCAGAAAATTTCTGTTGCTTTTTAGGCATTGTGGTTATATTTGTAATAATTAGATTAATATATTTTGGTTTATTTTAAAATTCTGTATACTTGCCTCCTGGTAGATGTAATCATAGATTGGCTTCTCTTTTCACACCTTTTACTGCTCAATTCAAGGAGCTCTGGTAGCGTAGTGGTTACAAGTCAGGCTGTGAACCACAAGGTCAGCAGTTCAAAACTACCAGCTGTTCCATGGGAGAAAGATGAGGCGTTCTGCTCCCGTAAAGATTTACAGCCTCAGAAACCCTGTATAGGGTTGTTATGAGTCAGAATTGACTCCACGACACTTAACAACAACAACTGCTCAATTCAGAGCATTTTTAGCAGGTGTTGGATGTTTACACAGTATAGCAGCTGGTAATGACTCTTGCTCAGATGGTGGGGTTTTATAGGGTATGATTGTAGCTTGATTGTATGACTACAATTGCTGTTTCTTGTTGGGTCAGGCAAGAAAACAAAGAGCCACCCCAAGTTAAAAGGGGGACTGAAAAAAAGACCAGACTACACACTTAAGTCCAAAATTGCAAAAAACAAAGTCCTCAACAAAAAACTATGCAAGTATGAACAAGACTTTAGAACCCCTTTGTGGTCTTGTGCTTTCAAATCCACCTGAGAAATTTCGAGATGTTTCTGTTGTGCCTTATGATATAACTCAAAGTTCTGTTTTTGGCCTTTTCCTCCATATCCACCCCCTCCCCCAACCTCTCCTCAAGTCCATTCAGGTGTTTCTCCTAGTAAGAACCAGCCCCAGGTTGACCAGACCGTCTTTGGAAATCACTTCTGTTGCAAGCTCTTCTGGTTGACTCCTCCCCCTTCCTTGATTCTGTACCTAAAGATTGTTGCTGTGCTGATCCTTCTGCATGTGTAGCAGAGCCTTCCCTGGGGGTGTCCATTCATTCAGGTATCTCTTCTGGTCCCCAGAATGGAGGTGGGTAGACATAGCAAATTAAATAACTAAAAAGGAATGCTTGCACCTTTATCTCTGCCAATCCACCAGACTTCTGTGATTGGAGTGCTCTCTTGATCCTCTATCTGCTCACTCCCATTCAAGATGGTTGCACCAGGACTCACTGGCCACCATAAATCAGAAGCCACCTCCTTTCTTGTTACTGCTTCTAATCTTATTCTGGTAAGCACGATACTACATCTATTTTGTTTGATTGTTCCTGTAACATTTTTCTGACTTTTTATTTTCCTTGGCCTTTCTGTGGAACTTTTGGATGCACTTCAATATCATTCTCCTGAATTCCTTTTCAGGCAGTTCCAAAGCCTTCCTCCCCTAAATGTAAATTCTAGCCCTTCCTCTTTCCTCTTGGTGGTTTGTTTGAGCAACTCTATCTTTTTTTTTTTTTAAGTTTTTATTGTGAATTGAGTGACAGTTTACATGGGAGAGCATCAACTTTACATTCATCCTATTGTATTTCATTTCATGAGCAACCTGTCTTGTTTCTGCACAGAGTTTTGCAATCCTTTCTGCCTAGTCCACCACCAAGCCCCACCTCCTTGATCCACCAACTTTTAGGTTAAGTAGCAGAGAGCAAACTCCTTGTGCTACTCAGGAAACCAATGGGTGACTTTGTTGTTAAGAGCCATTGAGTTGATTTTGACTCAGTGATCCTATATAGCATTTCCAAGGAGCATGTGGAAAGGAGCAGTCCAGTGCTAACCTTACAGTGCTACACCAGGAGTCCATGGTTAAAAGCTACAATGAGAATATGAAAAACTTCATGATTGCTCCTGGTTTCGACATGGAGGATAAGCAATGGACTGAAAGATCAGTTTGAACTTCAAAGTCAGGAGTTCAAACCTACCAGTTGTTCCTTGGAAACCCTATACAGGGTTGCTATGAGTCAGAACTGACTTGATAGCACTTAACAACAACAACAACAAATGATTGCTCCACCATTCATCTTTCAGTTTGTCATACTGTGATGGCTTGCATGTTGCTGTAATGCTGGCAACTATATCACTGGTATTTCAAATATTGATTCAGGGTAATGTATGGTACACAGATTTGCCACATGGAATGAGGGGTGTGATTGCTGGTGTCAGAGGAACTTGGCTGAAAGCAGAGAATTCCAGAAAGATGTTTACTTGTGCTTTAGTGACTATGCAAAGGTATTTGACTGTGCTGATCATAATAAAACTATACATAGCATTGTGAAGAAAGGGAATTCCAGAATACTTAAATGTGCTCATGTGGAACCTGTGCATAGAACAAGAGGAAGTCATTTAAACATTCATCTTGATATTATTAGTTAGTATAGTTGTAAGAATGTGTGTTTGCCTTACATTAAAGTGTAATCCATACTGAAGACTGTATTCTTTAAACTTTATCAATAAATTCTTCAAATCCTCTTCGATTCCAGCAAGAAAAGTTGTGTCATCTGTATATCGCAAGTTGTTAATAAGTTTTCCTCCAATTCTGATGCCATGTTAATCTTCCTATAGTACAGCTTCTCAGATTATTGGCTCAGCATACAAATTGAATGAGTATCATAAAGAGATACAACCCTTACCCACACCTGTCCTGATTTTAAACCACTCACTATCCTTTTGTTATGTTCAAGTGGCTTCCTCTTGTTTTATGTCGGTGGCCTAGTCTGTACCCTCTAAGTTGGTGTAAAAGTTATTGGAAAGCTGCTAGATCCCTGAAGTAGTGGTGATACATTGGTACTTTCCTGGGCCTGTTGTTGTTGTTGTTGTTAAGTACTGTTGAGTTAGTTCTGACTCATAGCAACTCTGTATAGGGTTTCCAAGGAGTGACTGGTGGGTTTGAACTGCCCACCTTGTGATTAGCAGTCAAGTGCTTACCCTAGAACACCACACCATGACTCTTCTCCTATATTTACTGCTGCCTTCTATAGGCCAGGCTGACATCAACGTTCCTGTCAAGGACTTGGCAGTCTAGTGTGTGGAATGAGATGTCCTTCAATCATCAGATAAGGCAGGGGACAGGAAGAATGGGTAGCAGCCTAGCGTAGCTGAGATTGAAGAAATCCTCTCTCCTGGCAGTGTAGAATTGCAGCAGAGCCTTAAGGCATGGCATGATGCTTCGGAGGAGTCAAGGAGGAGGGGAAAAGGAGAGAGAAAGAGACCAGCAGCATGATACCAATTATGGTCAGAAATGACAAAGAGCTACACATAACCAGGCTACACAGAGCACCTCAAACCACAGAACAGTTGATACAATCCAAAGGGGACACCAAGCAAAGCAGATCTGCTTAGAAAGCCTTGGAGTCCCTGACCCCAAAGTGGCCCCAGGCAGTCCAGTTAAAGAATGTTATTTACGGCACTCAGTGGTGTGAAGTCGGGAGGATTAGGATTCCTTCAGCACTGCTTAGAGTTCATGTAATCTGAAGCTTTTACACAGCCATTTTCTGCCCATCGGCTATTTACTTTTTAATACCTTCTTTCTTCATTCTTTTGATCTAATGACAGACCAAAGAAAGAGTAATGGAAGCAATGGGATTTAGGCTACATGTTTACTTGGGGTTTACTTTAGAATTTGCAAAAGAAATTTCAATAATAGTGCCTCCCTGACAAGTTGAAATGTGTAAGAATAGTGAGGAAAATGTCTGAAGGCAAAGTGTGTGCTCAGAAGGAAGGGGAATGGGGATGGAAGAAGTCCCCAAAGGCCTCCAGGGAAATTCCTGACTGGGATTCTGAATCTTCCTGGCACTGAGAAGCGAGGAGGGAAAGATAGCCAATGGGGGAAAGGTGCCTCTTCAGGTAGGCAGGGGTTGACAATTGGACAATGAATAAAGAAAACCATAGAAGAAGTGATGCATTTGAGTTACGGTGTTGGGGGAGAATATGAAAAGTACCATGGATCACCAAACGAGCAAACAAATCTGTGTTGGAAGTACAACTAGAATGCTCCTTAGAAGCCAGCTTGGCCAAGCTTCATCTCTAATACTTCCGACATAGTATCAGGAGGGACCAGTCCTTGGAGAAGAGCATCATTCATGGTAAAATGGAGAGTCCGTGAAAAAGAGGAAGACCCCCAATGAGAAGGATTGGTACTGTGGCAACAATAGGCTTAAGCATCACAGCGATTGTGAGGTTGGCACAGGACCAGGCAGTGTTTCATTCTGTTGTGCATAAGGTTGCTATGTGCCGGTACCGACTCGATGGCCTCTAAAACAACAACAACCTGAAAGAAGAAACCAGAATAAAGAACTTTGAAACAAATGGCTGTTCGTTCTTTAAGGAACTGAAAGTCTGGAAACCCCCTGAATTTCCTTGACATGCCGTGTTTCTAGATTATTGGCTGGACAGCCCACAGCATGTTTAGTCAATGTAGAGGAGTTTCTGTTTGCTAAGTAGATAATTATTCGGAAGCTCCCTTTTGTCAGGGTCTTTCTTTGTATTATTGAGTGGAGCATGGATGTAGTTGATCTGTTTCTGGAGAAAGCCTCTTTACCAAAACAAACTCACTGCTGTTGAGTTGATTCTGACTCATAGAAGTTTGGGGGCTGTAAATCTTTATGTGAGCCGGAGATTAAAGTTTGTGAATCGACTTTCAATCAGAAAAACAATCCTGTACCCAGAACTGGACCTGAGAAGATAGTTGAAACTGGTGGCTGTCCAGTTCTAATCAACCATTCTGCTATGAGAAATAAAAGTTTGGATTTATGAATAATTGCATGAAATTCCATATTTCTTCTAAGTTGTCTACATTTCAAACCTTGATTGAGCCATAGCAGGGGATCATGGAATAAAAATGCATGATTTTGATGGCTTGTAGATTAAATTACAATTGGGCATTATGCCAATACTTGACATTCAGAGAAATTATAATTGGGTCAACTAGTAAAAAAACAAATAAGTAAAAGTGTAACTGGTGTCAAACAGCAGTTAAGAGAACAGGTTTTGCTGACCTACAAAGTTCAGCGTCCGCCAACAAATATCCTCATCTGTCATACAGAGGCAGGCAAGCCTACTTCATGGGTTGGTTGGAGTCTGAAATGAGTGTAGAAGGTAAAATGTAGGTGGAGTCCTGGTGTGGCGCTGTAGGATACACACTCTACTGATAATCGCAAGGTCAGCAGTTCTAAGTCACTAGTCACTCCTCAGAAACCCGATAAAGGCTCATTATGAGTTGGAACTGACTCCACAGAAGTTACAACAACAATACCATAGAGCAGGTGATCAACAGTGTCCTGAGAATGTCACTGGGGAGACCAGAGGACCAGAGTTGGAGCCCTGAGGCTGATGGGTAAGAGGAGGCAGTAGTGACCAAAATGAGGCTGACACTTTCCAACCAAACTACTGGCACCAAAACTGTCCCCCAATTCTGTTTTTACCAAAGAACTCTGCTACTTTACCTTAAAACGAACGTGGACCTCTAACTAGATAATTTAACATCCACCCAGGCAGGTCTGCTGTTCTGAGCCAAATGAAAGCACTGTGGCCAGATGGTTCAACTAAACGAATTATTCTGCACAGTGCTGCTCTGGTTGGGAAGATGCCAGGACATTGAAACATGTCTATGTCTGTCTATACAAGGACAGGATTTGGATTAGGGAGGTCTGAAATAAAGCTTGAACATTTTGAACTCTCTATAACCTGGTAAATTTCTAAATGTCCTATTAGGAGGAAATGGAAACTGCTGGGCTAGTTAAAGATTAGAAAAGGAAATCTTATTATGAAAGTGTAAGGAGATTTCATATTTCCTCAGTGTTTACAACAACTGACCAATATCAACGTGTTGTTTGACATTAAGCACAGAAACCTACTTATCATTGCCATTTTAATTATCTTGATTTTTGTATCCTTATGGAAATGAATGACGCTCATTTCTGGATATGATTGGCCATAATTTGCCATGCTGTTGTTAAGTGGCGTTGAGTCAGTTCTGACTGATTGACTCTGTCTAAGGTTTCCAAGGAGCAGCTGGTGAACTTGAACCACCAACCTTACAGTTCAAACTGATATTACAGTCCAGTGCATTAATCCACAGTGCCACACCAGAACCTCTTAATTTGCCATAAAGATTCTTAACTGGGGCAGGAACGCAAGGTTATAGATTATTAGAATCAATGGCTGTTTGACAAAAAACAAATCCTTTCTTTGATTCTTTTTTCCTCTCTATATCTGCTTACATATCGTTCTAAGTAGGTCATTTGTTTAAAAGCTTACTGTGAAAAACACTTCGCTTACAAAAACGGTTTCACTTTTAATTATTGTTAGACCACGAGTATGTATTGTTAGAGCAATAGCTGTTATTACTTGAGATATGCTGGAAGCTCACAATTGGAGGTAATGTGGGTGGAAGAGAGCTGAGAACTCATATAATTGCTACATCAGAATCACCCCTCTCTCCAACCCCATATACCAGACACATTGCAAGAACTTTGACACGCACGTCTCCCAGGTATCATGGTTCTCCTCTTCCTTTTAGTTAAATATGATTCCTTGTCTTAAGGAATGGTGAGTAGAAACCTTTCCCACCTTCTCCCTAGCTAGCCTTGTTGATTTTTTTCCCCCTAAAATACTTCCTATCCATGCTTTAATTGGGGGGAAAATCTCTTTAATTCTGAAGAACTGTTGATTGGAAATTCTAGTTGACTCTGTTATTGATGATATTTCAGGAGTAATTTTTTCAGGAATAATAAAAGACATTGAGGAGTTTCCGATTAAGATTGGCTCTAGAAGGCAATACCCAAGCCATCTTCCCTTTTATTATTCCTATCACCTGACAGCATTTTCCATAGCATTCTTGTAGAGAAAATAGATAAATACAGGCTAGGAAAAGATGGAATTTAATATCTACTGTAGGATAAGCAGTCAACTTCAAGGTCAGTTTGAACTGCTAGGCTGGCAGTTCAAACTCACCAGTAAACCCTACACAGGGTCGCTATGGGTTGGAACCAACTCAATGGCACTTAAGAGCAAGCACTGCTCATGAATGGGCCCAAACCAGCCAGGGATATAGACCTTGGTCATGAGACTCCTGGCTCGGTTACATTTTTTGTTGTAATTCTTACAATTAATTTATTATAAATTTTGTTGTACATAATAGCACTTTCCAGTAGAAATATAATGTGGGCCACATAAGTACTATTTTGGGGAGAACCCAACACAAATTACTGCCATTTTGCTTCAAACATCAAACATAATTCTAAAAGCTCAAGCAGAGGCCATTTTTAAAGGGGCCAGAGGGAAGGTGAGAGGCAATTGACAGCCGGAAAGAAAATGAGTGAATCTTTGGTAGTTTGTGATGTTGCTGAAGATTTAGTGGACAAGCTGTGAACCTTTCGTTTTCACAAAGAAACAAACAATGGTACCATTCTTTATAATGAAGATTGACAAGGATAAAAGCCTGGTGGTAATGGACAAGGAGCTTGAGCGCATTTCACCTGATGACCTTAAAGATGAACGACCTGAACGACAACCTCACTTCATTGTGTATAGTTATAAATACCAACATGATGCTGGAAGAGTTTCATATCCTTTGTGCTTTATTTTCTCCAGTCCTGTTGGATGTAAGCCTGAACAACAGATGATGTATGCTGGGAGTAAGAATAAACTAGTCCGAACAGCTGAACTAACCAAGGTATTTGAAATCAGAACTACTGAAGACCTAACTGAACAATGGCTACGTAAGAAACGTGGACTTTTCCACTAATGTGAACTTCTGTGTTTCTAAAGTATTTATGTGTTAACCTGACCATACTGGAACCAGACATAAATACTTACGTATGCCTAAAAATGCACTGCTATTTACAGTTTGTTTCCTGCAGTAAAGAACTATCTTCATTTGTGCAAAGTTTGAACAAGAGGAAATTACCTTCATAGTAATGAAAGTTTGTAAAGTGTTTCCTGATATTTGTAATTGTTAGGCGGACTACTTCTCTGCAGGGACATTTTGCACTCTTGTGACTAATTTCTAGAACTTATGGTTCAGAATTTGTTACTATTTACACATACCAATGGAAAGTGGATATTGGATTGTGATAGACAACAGTTGCCTCCTTTTGACAAATACTGGATATTAGCAGTTTATATGTGAAAATAATATATTATCATTTGTCAAATCGTTGAAATTAATTTGGGGTTAAAGACTTGAGTCACCTGATTTTGAGCCATGGCTAATAATGTACTGTCAGGTAACCTACATTACAAGTATTATTTCTCATCAATTCCATACCCTCTTTGGTTTCCTAGATCTTTTTAATTAAGTCCAGAAACTATGTTCATCAATCATTCTTAAAGTCAGGTATGACTATGACTATTAGGTTTCCTGCTTATGGAAAGTAGTGTTTTAGTCTTAAAAATTGTTGAGTTATGCTTAATCAAGGGCTTCATTTCGGACTGTCATTTCTAGAAAATTTTGAGCCTAGGTTAATAACACTTTATTTATAAAGCATCTCCTAATGTCCTATGAACACTTTTTTTTTTTTAACTGTTCTAATACTCTGCCTTTGATTTCTTAATATTAAAATTAGTTTAAGACTTTTACACTGTCAGTATTCTAGATTTGGTGAAATTAATACTTTTGTAAAGCATCCAAGTAAAATATTATCTAATGTGTGTATCTGAAATTTGTAATAAAATCAATTTCATGTTTTTAAAATTCCAACTATCTGCATGAATTGGTGGATATTTGGCAATTGTGAGTTTTAATTTTAGATACATTTGTGATTAGGTTTATGCCATAGGGGAAAATTATTTACCTTAAAACTTTGGCCATAGTTAGTAACATTAACACATCAGTGGAATTTGCATCTTATTTCTAAATGTCAGAAGATAGTCTAAAGTGAACACATGAATAATTAACTAGTCATGTTGAATGATGGAACCATTGACATAAAGCAAGGATTTTAATATATGGTGTACCTTAAAAATGAAAGTCTAAGAACTTGTTGAACATTAATTTGATGGTAGGTCTTGAGTCTTCAGAATAATCAAATTTGGTGGGTGAATTATCATATTAAGAATATTTTAGTTATTTCAAACTAGCAAAGATTTTTTTTATGTTGGTTTATTTTCCATTCATATGTTCTTCGCATCCTTATTTGGGGTTTCTGTGCCAACTTTAATAAAAAAAAGTATAGATGGTTGGAATTTTCACCATATTGAAGAGAGCGTCATCTGTTCCCAACACCCGTATCTTATTATTTGGGTCCACTACTCTAGAAATAAGAAAGCAACAGGAAGTTAGTTGAAGATGAGAAAGTGGTGGTAGAGTTGGCATTTGTTTTTGATGGATTAATGGAAATAAGTCTTTTTTTTCATGTTTTATTGTGAATTATAC
>NW_006408902.1:1075966-1076829 GCF_000296735.1 Chrysochloris asiatica
AGACAGATTGGATAGTACTCACTGGAGATTCTGCCTTCCTCCATGCCCCCTAGCTCTAGGTTCCCTCTTGAAAGCTTGTAAGCCAGTCACTTCTTACCTTTGTAGTCCCCCCACCCCATTTGGGTATCCAATGTCCAAGATGCCCATCTCTGTCTACTCTGTGTGTGGAGGGGGTGGGAATGAGTCTTGATTCAAATTTCCAGAGAGAAAACCTCACCCAGAAAGTTAATCAATTCTTCAAACTGCTATTTTGATATTGGAGAATAACTTGTTTAGAATTATATAGAAATGGAAATGTAATGCAAGTAGAGAGTGTTTTTAATGTTTTCAATAGAATAAAATAAGAGTTTATTTTACCCGGTTCACAGCAATAAGAGAAACTGACTAGTGCTGGAAGAATGTATTTTTAAATGGAGTTTTGTCATGTGTAGGTTTTCTATTGGTTTTTCGGTGATTTCCTTTCTGTATACTATTGGAAAAAAAAAAATCTTTACTCACATGGAATAGCAAAGAGATTGTTCAATGATTTTCGCATTCCATTGGGTCACCTCTCTTTGGAATGGGCACAAATATGGATCTCTTCCAATCGTCGGCCAGATAGTTGTCTTCCAAATTTCTTGGCAGAGATGAGCTGACTCACTTTCTTGAACGATTTCAATTTTTATTCCATCAATTCCTGGTGCCTTGTTCTTTGCCAATTCCTTCAATGCACCTTGGACATCTTCCCTTCAGTATCATTGGTCTTGATCATATGCTACCTCTAGAAACGGTTGAACATTAACCATTTCCTTTTGGTACAATGACTCTGTGTATTCCTTCCATCTTCTCTTGATGCTTTCTGCATCATTCAGTAATTTGCCCAG
>NW_006408902.1:1077674-1083290 GCF_000296735.1 Chrysochloris asiatica
TGTTTCGTTCTGCTGTTCATAAGGTTGCTATGAGTCGGTACCAACTCGGTGGCACCTAACAACAACAATGTCCTAAAGGGAGATTTACCAATCTTATGCTCTGAAGTCTCAAATTTTATATTAATTTCCCTTTTATCTGACCAAATTTTACATTATTCTTTTGTAGTTTATTTCTACTTTGATCTCATTTTCTGCCTTCTCTCAAATTGTAACTCCAGATTCCAGTTTTTACATTCCATATCTTTCTGAAACAAGCTATTCACATTCAGTCTTAAATCATAATCTTTCCTTTTATGGCATCAGAATTTGGTCCTGGGAACCTCTTTCACGGCCGTCAAAATCAGCAATAGTTTTGAAATTGTTGGCCTTGCATAAGTCTGCATAGCCTCTAACAATGTCAAAATACAGCCATCCAGTAATCCCAGTATGTTTTCAGTGGCAACATAAATGACTTAGGAAGAAAACTGGTCTCAGGTTACTGTGCTAAAATTCCAAAATGTCTGAATTTTTAATATGTTCACTTTGTTCTGGTATTGAGGCAGTTATGTTACGGAACAAGTTGATTGACTGTTTTTGTTTAATTGACTTCTAAAACATTCGAATTGTCTTTTTCTTAAAAAGGTTTACAAAATACCTAGAGCAGTTAAACATACTCTTGTTTAAGAGGGTGTTGCTAAAAAAATTTTTTTTGTTGTTATTAAAAAATCTTTGTAGCAAAATGTCTGTCAGCACCGCTCTCTCCCCTTTTATCTCCTATTTTCAGGAGTCAAATGTAGCCATATACTGTATCCTGGTCTGAAACATCACTAAAAATTTAAGGTTGGGGTTTGTTGCCAAATTAAATTTGGCAGTTTCCCATAAGAGATGCTGATACTCGGTGGGAGTAGAGAGTATCTCGTTATCCTATCAATTCAAATATTCTTAGTATGGTTGCTTTCCCTGTTGTTCCACAGACTGATAATGCTGGATTCGCTACAGAAATCGAGCTCTTACAGCTATGTGAAGGAATGTCTTGACCATTTCCTGTCAAGTCTTACTTTATATTTCTGTAAGAATATACTTAATTTTCTAGACCAACTGAAACCAATGGTCCCAAGTTGAAGATTCTTGAGAAATTGTCTTACTTTGTATTTCTGTAAGAATGTACTTAATTTTCTAGACTACCTAAAACCAATGGTCCCAAGTTGAAGATTCTTGAGAAATTTGTTTCCTATTATGCCATTTGACATTTCAAATTAGTCATCCTATTCCTCTGATGTTTAAAACCACCATTCTAATGTTGTGATAGAAACTTTTTTTTTTTTTTTGCTTTTTGGGATATAGTTTATGCACATGTAATTGCTTGAGTATTCTTTGAAATCACAAAATGCCACCTGGCAGTTCTCACTGATTTCGATGGTCCGATGTGATCTCATTTTGGAGGCTTGAAACATTAAGGTCAGTCTTGTGAATTTTAACAATTCCCTGTCAATGTTTAACAAAAGCATCAATTGGCACAACTTACGTTGTGGTTTCAGTCTCTGCTAGTTCACATTGCCTGTTTATTTTAGACATTCTTTTGTTAAGCATGGTGCTTGTACTGGTCTAAATAAAACGTTAACATGAAAAAATAAAGCTCAAGCGGAAAAGGAAAGTCATTTGTGTTTACTTATATTTTCACTTTTTCTGTTATTCTCTTTCTTCTTGGTGTTCCAGGATTCATCCTTTGATTAGTTAGTTCCTTTCTGTTTAGAATACTTCCTTTAGCCGTTCTTTTAAGATTGACCTGTTGGCTACACAGTTTTCCATCAGAGATTGTCTTAATTTCACCTTCATTCTTGAAGGATCTTTTCTCAGACTATAGAATTCTGAATTGACAGTGCTTGTCTTTCAGTACTTGAAAAATATCAGGACTCAGACGCGTCTGACCCAAGCCATGATATTTTAAGCAACCTCATATGCATGCGAAAGTTGGATAGTGAATAAGGAAGATTATAGAAGAATCGATGCATTTGCGTTATGGTGTTGGAAGAGAATATTTAAAGTACACTGGACTTCCAAAAGAACAAAAAGATTGTGTTGGACGAAGTATAGCCAGAGTGTTCCTTGGAAGCCAGAATGTTACGACTTCATCTGTTATACTTTGGACAGGAGGGACCAAGTCACTGGAGAAGGATATCGTGTTTGGTAAAATGGAGGGTCAGAGAAAAAGAGAAAGACCCCCAATGAGATGGATTGGCACAGTGGCAGCAACAAATGGGCTCAGGCGTAGCAATGATTATGAAGCTGACCCGGGACTGGGCAGTGTTTGCATAGTGTCGCTATGAGTCGGTACTGACTCCATGGTACATAACAACAACTTTCTTCTGCCCATCGTAGTTTCAATGAGAGTTTGCTGTCATTTGAATTTTTGTTTTTCTTAATAGGGTAGTTGTTATTCCTCTGTCACTCGTTCAATCATTTTTCCCCCTTCTTGTTCATTATTTTTTAGACGTAAGATTATGATGTGTTTTTTGGGTTATCCTCTTTGGGGTTTGCTCAACATCTTGAATCTATAGGTTTATGGTTATTGTTATCTGTCAAATTTGGAGACTTTTCAGACGTTATTTCTTCAAAGATTCTTTCAACCCTACTGGCTTTATTTTCCCCTCTCCTAGAACTCTGTTGACATGACTGCTAGATCTTTTGGTATAGTCCAATAGGTCTCTGAGGCTATTTTCTCTATTGTTCAGACTGTATCATTTTATTTGTGATGCAGTGAATTACTTAATGTGATTCTTCCAGTCAGACTCCTACATTTCATAATATATTAAAAATTCTAATGTCTATGCCTTGGTCAGAGGCCTGATGTGCTGCTGTGGGTTAATGCACTGGACTGCAAAGGAAGTTTGAATTGCAAGGTCAATGGTTCAAACTCACCAGCCACTTCTGGGAAACCCTATGAGGATCGCTATGGGTTGGAACCGCCTCGAGGGCACTCAACAACAATGCCTACATCTTGACCCTATTTTGGAATAAATTGCCTGTTGTGTTAATGAAACAGGATTAGGGTGGGATGTATTTTGTTACACGGCCTTAACAGAGGATGTGACTCAAGTCACCATGCTTAGTTTCCTTGAGGGTATGGTATGTGCCCAATGTTTCTCTTGTTCTCGATCCTACTTCTGGTATGTTATTCTCTGATCTCTGGTTCTTGGAATTTGAGCCACCAGCAGCCTTATGGGCCACCAGCCTGTCATCTGACATGCCTATTTGGGTTTGTCAGATCCTGCAATCAGATGAGTGAAAAGAATCCTCTAGACTGACTCCTGATCCACAGCTTGGGGACTGGCCAGCCTCCACAATCATGCAAGAGATTTCCTTGGTGGATTGTGAGACATTACAATGAATTATGGAACCCTGAGATGGGAGGGAGGATTTCTGGGGTGGTGCTGTAGGATAAGCATTGGTCTGCTAGCTGAAAGGTCAGTGGCTCAAACCTACCATACGTTCCTTAGAAATCATATACATGGTCATTATGAGTCAAAATCAGCTCCGTGGCACTTAACAGCACCAAGATGGGCAGTGGAGTACTGAGGAAAGGAGGACATCGTTTCGGTTAGAGATGACAATGGTATGTTGTTGTTAAGTGCTGTAGAGTTCATTCCGACCCATAGTGATCCTGTGTAAGGTTTCTGAGGAGAAGATGGTGAGCTTGAACCACTGACCTTGCAGTTCAAAAGGCTTTGCAGTCTGGCACATTAACCCACAGCACCACATAACAGTCTAGCAGCTTGGAAAAGCTGGACATTTGAGACATACTTAGCTGGGTACTTATCTCACAGGAACCAGCTTTGTGGTGATCTTTCTAAAAGAAATTATTCGTACACCACTGTTGTATTTTGATGTTTCTTTGTTCCTGCACAGCAAAGATGAAAGTACTGACTCGTCACTGGAATGTGTTTGCTATTGTAAATCCAGTGTAAGGTGTAGTAGACTAGGATACCTCCTTACAACTGAGCATGGTAAAACTTGAGGCTCCCTACTCCGTCTTTGTTGATATGGGCGGCAGAAAGCCCACATTTATTTACCCATGTGACTTGGCTAGAATACAGAAATCATGCCCAAAATGTCTGCTTTGGCTAGGTAAAACAACTTTAGTTAGGGCTTTCTTTGCGGGAGGGGGGGGGGGCTGCACCTATTGATTTCTGGGAGTCTTGGTGTGGTTTGGTAGGATAAGCACTGGACTGCTAATCACAAGGTTGGTGGCTCAAACCAACCAGCTGCTCATTGGAAACCCTATACAGAGTCTCTGTAAGTCAGAACCAACTCGACGACACTTTAACAACAAATAACAGTTGATTTCTAGGTTGCCAACTTCTTCAGATCCAATACTAGAACACATTTGGCAAAATGAAAACCCAGAGAGCTCACTATTACGTTGTTCAAGTTTTGAGACCCCCAGGCCACTCACTGCCTTCTCTTCATTTTTCAGTCTCATTTTTCTTATATATAATGTCAAAGATTTTCAGTTGCACTTAGTAGTAGTGTGTTTGTTTTGATATCAGGGTTAAGCTTGCTTCAAATAATGAGTTTAGGAGTATTCTATTTGCCTCTATGTTCTGGGATAATTTGAATAAAATTAGTATCAGCTCTTCTCTGAATGTTTGGTAGAATTCACCACTTCAGCCATCTTGGCCAGGATTTTTAAAATGATCTATTCAAGTTTTCTTTTATGATGAGCCTGTTCAAATTTTCTACCTCAGATTATATTAGTTTGTGTAGCTAATGTGTTTCTATAATTTTTCCCATTTATTCTAGGTTTTCAAATTTGTTGGAATACAGTTCTTCATGACATTGTGTTATTATTTTTACTTCAATTGGTTCTACATAATTAATTTCATTTCTTATTCATGGTATTTGCATCTCCTTCTTTTTCTTTGTTAAGTATGCCAGTGGTTTCAAATTTATTAATGCTTTCAAATAAACAACTTCTAGTCTTGTGAATTATTGCTATTATCTTTCTATTATTTGCTATCTCTATTTCACCCCTAATTTTTATTATTTCCTTACTTCTGGTGACTACAGGCTATTTTGCTGTTCTTTTTCTAATTGTTGGAGATGCTGGTTTAAGGAGCTGATTTGTAATTTTATAGTATTATGATCTCAGAAGATGCTTAGTAATCTTTTGAGTTTTTAAAATTTGTTGTGGTTTGCTTTATGACCTAATATGATCTTTTCTAGAGAATGTTCCGTGTAAACTGGAGAAGAATATGTGAGCTGGAGTGTTCTGAATATGTCTGTGAGGTCAACTTAGTTGATTGTGGTGTTTAGCACTTCTGTGTCTGTGTTGACTTTGTTGAGTTCCTTTCTTGTTCTGTTCTTTATCAGAAGAGGTGTATTAAAGTCTCCTACAGATTTGACACATTAAAAACTAAAGACTGAAGACCAGAGAGTTGTGGGGTAATATTAAGAATATCATACAGGAAGAAAGCAAAAAATCATTAAGGCAAGAAAGAAGGAAAAAATAAAATGGATGTCAGAAGAGACACTGAAACTTGTGTAGAGTGTAGAGATGCTAAAGCAAGTGGAAGAAATGAGGAAGTACAAGAGATGAACAGAAAATTTCAAAGGTCAGTTTGAGAAGACAAAGTCAAA
>NW_006408902.1:1087697-1090482 GCF_000296735.1 Chrysochloris asiatica
GTGCTTTTCTTTGTGTCTTCTTGTCCTGGAATTTTGATCACCTTAGGTTATTCCTTTTCATATTGTCCCACACGAATCTTAGACTTCAGATGGTTTTTTTTTTTCTTTTTCTGAATGTTCTTCTAGTTTACTGTCATTGAGATCTTTACCCTTCAGCTCACTAATTGGGCTTCCACCGATTCAAATCTACTCTTTCGTCTTTGCAATGGATTATCCATTTCTAATATTTAGTAAGTAGAGAATATCATAAAGAGACTATATACTATTTGTTATTGTTGTTGTTAAAAACTGTTGAGTTGGACTCTCTCTATATATATGCTGATGGTAGTGGTTGGCTGAGTTGGTTCTGACTCATAGCAGCTCTGTAGAGTATATCTGAGGCAATAAATCTTTATGGGAGCAGAAACCTCATCCTTCTCCCATACAGCAACTGGTACAATTGAACTGCTGATCTCGTGGTCCAGCTCATAAGCCAGTACGCTATGAGGACAGCTTATGTATAATATGTTGTTGTTGTTAAGTGCCGTTGAATTGGTTCCAACTCATAGACACCCTATATAGGGTTTTCAAGGAGCAGCTGGTGAGTTTGAACCACAGACCTTGAAGTTCAAACTGGACTTTTGGTCCAGTGCTTTATATTATAGTGCCACACCAGAACCCCTATATATACTATTATTGTTAAATGCGTTCAAGTCAGTTCTGACTCATAGTGACTCTGAACAGGATTTCTGAGGAGCAGCTCGTGGGGTTGAACTGCTAACCTTGTGGTTCACAGGCCAGTGCTGATCCTACAGCTCCACACCAATGGTGGGTAATAATAAATACTATGAAGAAAATTAAAGTAAGAGAATAGAGAGGGTTCTGTTTTAGACAGTGTGCATTGAAAAGACCCCTCTGACTAAGGAATGTTCAGTAAACAATCTGAATGAAGTCCTAGCAACCTGTATAGCTATCTACAGGAAGAGAAGTAGAAGGAAGAAGGAATAGTAAGTGCAAAGGATATTAGATAGGGAGTATGTGAACAACAGCAGTAAGTGTGTCTGCAGCATAGTGAGCAAGGGAGTGTGTGCATGAGAGAAGACAGGGTGTGGGAAGTAGCCAGCAATCCGAATATGGTGGATCTTGAAGTCCACAGTAAAACTGTGAATTATATTCAGAGTATGATATATTCACAGACTCTAAAAAGTCTCAATAAATGTATAACTCTGCTGTTGTATAGATAATAAGTTATATAGTAGCAAAAGATGAAGGTGGAATGATTAGGAGACAATTAGTGATGGTAGCTTACAGTTGAGTGGTAGTGGTGGAGGGAATGAGAAATGGCCAGTTTGAGGAGGTCTACTTTAAGATACAACAGATAGAATTTGCTAGTGTATTACATGTGAATACAAAATATATAGATTTATCAGGATAACTACAACATGTTTTGCCAAAGCAATCATGAAGAGATATGAGCATGAATGACTAAGTATTTAACATGTCTGTGGGGATTGGAAGAGCAGCCACTGAAAAAAAGGGACTAAGATACCTGATTTTCCAAGACATAAATACATTCAATCCATACCTCATACAACACCAAAAGTTATGTTTCCAATATGTTTAAGGCCTAAATAAAAAACATAAAACCTGAATATTTTAAAAGAAAAAAATTTAAAATTTATTATGGCCTTCTAATAGAAAAAGTTTTTGTTAAACAAGACACAAAAGCAAAAAAACCCCAAATTAAAAATAAATAAATATTATTGTTTACATTTTCAAAAAGGCTTTCTAAAACCAAAGACCCCACAAACAAAGTGAGAAGAGAAGCCAAAGGGTTAGAGAAGGTATTATTAAAACATAGAACTGATAAAGAATTAACACCCAGCAAGTACAAAAAAAAAAATCAGTTTTAAAAAGGGAAATCTATACAAACAGACAAAAAGACTGACAGAATAACAGATAAATCAGTCTTAGACAAAATTCAACCAGATGGATTCTTGGAAGTTAGGATGGTAAGACTCTGGCTTACTTCTTTTGGACATGTCATCTGGAAAGACCAATTGGCTACAAAAACATCATATCTGGTAAAGTAGAGGGTCATCAAAAATGAGGAAAACCCTTAATGAAATGGGTATACACATTAGCCCAAACATTAAACTCAAACATACTAAAAATCATGAAGGTGGTGCAGGACCAGACAAGATTTTGTTCTGTTATATGATCGCATCTGCTTTCCATGAGTTGAAGCCCACTTGATAGCACTAACCACCACCAACTATCATGATTAAGTAAATTGTACAATGCACATGACATGAAATACTAGAGAGCACTTAAATAAAATAAATTCAGCTACATGTATCAACATTTTTAAATCATAAAAACATAATGTTGAGTGAAAAAAATCTAAGAAACAGAAACAGATAGTCACATAAAAATTCAATAATTCATGGATATATTTACATTTAGCGATGGTATTGTTGTTGTTGTCAGGTGCCATCGAGTCGGAACTAACTCATAGCGACTCCATGCACAGCAGAATGACTGTCCGATCCTGGGCCAACCTCATGAGGAGGACTACAGAGGACTTTTGTGTTTTTATTTTCATAAACTATAGGAGTCCTGGTGTGGCACTGTGGGTTAATGGTCCAGACTGCAAAGCCGTTTGAACTATAAGGTTGGCAGTTCAAGCTCACCAGCTGTTCCTTGGAAATGCTAGACAGGGTCGCTATGGGTTGGAATCGACTTGACAGCACTCAACAACAACAATAGTAAATAAAAATATGTGTATGCATGTACATAGGCATAC